>NW_006408682.1:2734879-2754152 GCF_000296735.1 Chrysochloris asiatica
TAGGTGTAGGTCAAGTTCATCAAATTGTATCAGATTACTCTTTTTTTCCTCTTCTTTCTTCTTCTGGTTGAGCTCTGATCATCTAGTCATTGAAGTCACCTCAAGTGGGTATTATCTGCAAGTGTGGGTGTTCTTATGCATATGCCCTCTTCTGTTATCAGCTGGATGCTTCACTCTCCACTCTAGTTCTCTGTGGCTATGTCACTGACTCTGGGCCCAATAGTCCACAGGTCTTGTCACACTGTTGACCAACCAGGTCTCTACCTGGGTTCACAGGAGTCTACTGAACGTTGTAGGGCTTAGCTTGCAGTTTTATTGCTGTTTTTCCCTCAGTTCCTCTTATCGGTAATAAATGTGGTCACCAATCAGAGTGTGTATTCCCATTGAGTCTTAGTCCTGGAAGGGGATTTGCCATGAAGGGACATGACCACTTGTGTTGATGTCTCCTGGTTGAGCAACTTGTTTTTCTTGTAGTAATCAGTCAGACTGTCTATATTGTTTTGTATTTTTCTTGTCAGTCTTTCTTTCTAGAAGTATCTTCTATTCTTCTAGCTGCTCCAGGCTGGTCTACTTGTCCTTTCAAGTGGAAATTTCCCATGAAGTATACCATTGATACCAAGAAAAGTCACAACCACCTGAAATCAACTTCAGTGAGACATATGGTAGTGTTGCTGATATTCCCAAAATACATTTGGAAGCAGAGAAAGTGATGCTCTTATCTTGAGCATATCAGGATAAAAGCAGCAAGGCATAATGAATGCTATCAGTTTTATATAAAATACAAGTTACATTATTATGCGGATTAAAATAAATAGAAACCTTCAAATCCCTTGTTTAAAAAAGAAAAAAATTTTTTTCCTGGAACAATCAGTTTATGAAATTATAGTAACTTTACAATGGAACCCTGGTGTGGCACTGTAGAATCAGCACTGGACTGCTAACCACAAGGTTCGTAGTACAAATCCACCAGCTGCTCCTTAGAAACCCTATACAGGGTCACTAAGATTTGAAGCTGACTTCAAGGCACTTAAAACAACAACAAATAACTTTAAAAGCTAATTGAGGAACTTCTGGTAAGATGGAGGACTAGAGAGATGTATTACACAGACCCTCTACGACAAAAATATGATAGACTTAATGAAAGAGACACAGATGAAAATTCTGGATCCCTGTACTTAAAAAGGAAGGTTAGAAAACTGGACTGAGTGCTTGTTGGAAAGAGATAGGGAGACTGACTGGGGAATGGCTGGCCAGACTCAGTGTGGCCAACTTGGGAGCAGCTTTAGCAACAGAAGAAGACCTTGCAGTGCAGTCACATAAGCAACAGGAAAGTCACATGGACACCTCTCACTTCCATGGTGACCAGAGGTATGTACAGCACCCCCACTGCAGATCTTGTTCTCCTGCAGTTCAGAGCCAAGTGGTTGGGAGCCATGCCAGAAGAAGGCAGGATCTGATTGTGTCACTTTGGTATGCTGCTTTGGTGCCTGGATACAGGTACAGAACCCGCAGAGTCACCAGATGAACATTTAATCAATCACCCTGCCTCCAGATGCCCTATGGTCCTAATAGAAACAGAAACTAGCTCTATTAAGAGCGCCCAGGAACTACTTCCGGATTGATTGCCCTGAACACAGACAACACTCAGGCTGATAGGAGCTCAATCTAGAGCCAGAAATTGGTGTCACATCCCTCCCACACCCGCCATTGAGCTCCTTGACCTGCAGGAACCTCCAGAGTTTTCTCTGCTCTGGGTACAACAGTCACACTGTTTTTGTTTTGGGATTTTTATTTTTCCTTTTCTTGTTTCATTGTTTTTGTTTGTTTATTCCTTCTCCTCTTTCTTTTTCTCTTTCTATTCCCTTAAATTTTATCCTTTCTATCCCTGCTTTTGTTTTTCTTTTTTTTATTCTCTTTCACATTTCCCCTCTTATTTTTTATCTCTTTTGATCTTTCTTTACATGGTGTAGTGTTGTGGGCTAATGTGCTAGATTACAAAATCATCTGAACCACAAGATCAGTGGTTCAAGCTCACCAACTCCTCCTTGGAAACCCTATACAGGGTCACTATGGGTTAGAAACAATTCAACAGCACTTAACAACAACTCAACAGCACTTAACAACAACTACTCTCTTCTTAGGAGCTCTGGTAGCATAGTGGTTATGAATTGGGCTTTAAACCGCAAGCTCAGCAGTTCCAAACTATCAGCTGTTCCACGGGAGAAAGATAAGGCTTTCTGCTCCCATAAAGATTTACAGCCTCGGAAACCCTGTACAGGTCATTCTGAGTCAGAACCGACTCCACTGCACATAACCACTCCCACCACTACCCGCTCTTCTTAAAGGGGCTCTGGTAGCATAGTGGTTACGTATTGTGCTGCTAATCTCATGGTCAGCAGTTGGTAACTACCAGCTGTTCCTCAGGTGAAAGATAAGGCTTTCTGTTCCCATAAACATTTACAGCCTCAGAACCCCTATGCATGGTCAATATGAGTCAGAACTGATTCTACGGCACATAACAACAACTATCTCTTCTCAGCCTGGTTCTTCAAAGTGTTTTTTTTTTTCAATTTATTCCTCTTATTTCTTCTCTTTGATAGCTCCATTTTCTTATCTCTCTTTTCTCTTTTTATTATTCATAAGTGTTTTTTCTTCATGTCTTCCTTTTATTTTCACTCTTATTTTTTTCTTCTTTAGCTCCATTTCCCTGTCCCTCTTTTGTCTTAACAGCTATTAAATTCATTTTTAGCTGTTTATTGCCTGCATTTATTATTTTTTTCTCTTTATTATTTTCTCTTTTCATTGTTGGTTCCTTATTAGATATTTTTGTGTTTGTGTGTGACATGGGTGGGCGGGGGGGGGCATAAAGCCCAACCATGACTGTATTATCTGAAGTTCTACCCACTGGACAAAAGCTAATACCAACTCCTATTCCACCTGACCAACAATAGACAGCAGCAAACACCTGCCAAACCCACCCTAAGCTGAGGTGTCTAAACAGCAAATGAGAACAGTGTAGTTGCTTCCATTCTCTAACTGCACCTACAGGAGACAGTTTGTGAGAGCCTATGAATACACAACATGCTATCATCAATTAAATATAAATAAGGCAACCCCACATTGCCCCAGAGACAACAAATAATTTTAGCTCACATGAAGAAACAAAAGAGCAAGATACAGAGCCAGAAAATGTTTCTGAGGAAGAAAAGGCTATGAAAATAACTTTAAAAGAATATAAAAGAATGATATTTTGGTATCTTACAAGGACTGACAGAAAGATCAAGGAAAATAAAAATAATTCAGAAAAAAAATTGAGACGAATTCAGGAAAACACCACAAAAACAAGCATACAAAATAAATGCAAGATTTGAAACAATACAAAATCTGCGATTAGAGACCCAGATGATTAATGCTAAGATTTCAGAAATGAACAATACATTGTAATGGTTAAGGACTAGATTCTAAGCAACAGATACTTGAATTAGTGAGTTGAAGATAAATCATCTTCCCATACTAGTATGCTAAAGAACAATCAGAAAAAAAAGAAAAAAAAAATCCAGAGAAAGTCTAAGTTATATGGGGCACCATGAGTAAGATCAACTTTTAAGTAATCCAAATTCCAGAACAGGACAAGACAATAAAAACCAGAGAAAATTGTTGAAGATTTTCTGGAAAAAAACTGCCCTAACATCATGAAAGAGGATAAAATAAGTATACAAGAAGCTGAACAAACCTCAAAGATAACAGATCCCAAATTAAAATCACCAAGATACATAATAATCAAAATTTCCAAAACTAAAGATAAGAAAGAATCCTGAGAACAGCTCAGGAAAAACTAAAAGTGACCCACAAAAGAAAACCAATTAGACTCAGCTCTGATTTCTCAGTGGAAACCATGCAGGTCAGAAGGCAATGGAATGTATGACATATACAAAACTGAAAGAATGAAGAAAAAAAAAAAAAATGCCAGTCAAGAATTACATACCCAAATAGACTCTTAACTCAGGTGGAGACCTGGTTGGCCAGCAGTATGGCAAGACCTGGGGACTACTGGGCCCAGAGTCAGTGACATAGCCACAGAGGACTAGAGTGGAGAGTGAAGCATCCAGCTGATAAGAGAGGGCATATGCGAAAGAACACCCACACTTGCAGATAATACCCACTTGACTGGCTTCAATGACTGCATGATCAGAGCTCAACTAGAAGAAGAAAAGAAGAGGAAAAAAAAGAGTAATTGGATAAAATTTGATGAACTTGACCTACACCTATGTCTGCAGTAGCTCAAAGGAGGGAACAAATCTTTACAGCGAGGATCATTCCCACCCCCTCGATACACAGGGTAGACAGGGATGGGCAACTTGGACATTGGCTACCCAAAATAAGGGGGGGGGGGGGCTACAAAGGCAAGAAGTGACTGGTTTACAAGCTTTCAAGAGGGAGCCTAGATCCAGAGAGCACGGAGGAAGTTAGAATCTCCACTGAGTTATAGCCAATTTGTTTGGGCGGGGCTGATGAAAGGAGATGTGGATAGTACTCAAGTGGTACAATAGGGAATAATTGCTATCAGGACTGACTGTGAGGGTTGGAAATGTAAAGGTGGACATTTTATAGCAAAAGGAGGGGAGTGATTGAGTATGCAGTCCAGGAGTAGATGTCCCTGGGACCATCGAGGGAGAAGAGCAGAGTGTGGAACCCTACCCAGGGAAACAGTAACGGCAGAGATGGAGACAGAGATGATGAAGTGGAGAGGTGGAGGGGCTGCAGACTTTCGACCCAGGGAGAAGGGCTGTGTGCTGACAACCGGGAGTCAGGCTTGCAGGGTATACCCTCTGGTTGTTTGATGATGTATGGAAGGGATTGTAACCATGGCAGTGAAACAATATACAATAGTTCTCCCATGTAAACTATCATATAATTAACAATAAAATATCTTAAAAAGAAAAAAAACGAATTATATACTGCAATGCAGTCCTTCAAATATGACAGTAAAATTAGGACATTTACTGATAAACAGAAATTATAGGAATTTGTAATGACTAACTTAACAAAAAAGATTAAAGAGACTGAGAGCGAACAATAACAGACTACAACCTGAGATTATCTGACAGGATAGCACCACCCAGAAGTCAATCCAGATGTAGAAGTATGTAAAGTAAAACAAATCTACCAGACTAGAAATAAGGAACCAGAGATATCAATTTATAAACAAGTCAACTACAAAGCAAAAAGAGGGATAATGTCGATATAGAACTTCCAAATGGCTAATACACCTCCACACAAATATTTTTTAAAAAAGAGTAAACCAGAAAGATTTAGTAAACATTTAACAAATCAGAAATGAAGAAAATGAAAAGAAATCCCACAAACAAAACGAATTCAGTACAGAAAATTATGTGGAACAAAGAAACCATCAGCATCCCAAAAACCCACATAAAACGGCAGTAATCAATTCATACCTATTGATAATTATATTGAATGAAATGGATTAAATGCACTAGTCAAGAGACAGAGACAGTGGAATGGGTAAGAAAACAGGATCATTCAATATGCTGTCACAAGACACATGTCAAAAAGATAGAGGCCGCCTAGATGCCCATCAATGGAAGAATGATAAAACAAACTTTTGTACATACACACAATGGAATACTACACATGGTTGAAAAATGACACTTCACAATGTGGATTAATCTGGAGGTCATTTTGCTTAGTGAAATTGGTTGAAATTAGTGGAACTGGTAATAAGGATAAATGTTGTATAAACTCAATGTTGGAAAAGGTTAAGAAAAAGTTTCCTTAATAATTGAAACAATCAATGATGGGTACAGAGAAAGGGGGAAAGAAAATTATACTTCGTTAGGGGTCCTGGTGTGGCGCTGTGGGCTAATGCATCAGACTGCAAAGTCGTTTGAACTGTAAGGTTGGTGGTTCAAGCTCACCAGCTGCTTCTCGGAAACCCTATACAGGGTCACTATGGGTGGGGATTGACTCAACGGCACTTAACAACAACAACAGAGAGTAGACGTGTTAACACGCACGACTGGACAGGCAATATACAGCAAGAGGTAGGTTATCAAAGGTAATTGGAGACACAGGGAGGAACAGAATAGTTCAAGTGAATAGAGAAATACTGTTAACTGTTGGTACACGGAGGGGATTGCAGTCAATGTAATGAAGCAAAGTACATGGTTTGATGAATGTAGACTGATGATTTCAGTACATTCACAATACAAAATTTTATATAAAAAGCCAATTGTGGACATTTTAGAAGCACATCAACAGATTATATACAATCAGAACCATAATTTTTGTTTCGAGTGTACTCACTGAGGTAGCCAAAATGGTAACTGTTCATAATGAAACAAAAAAATACTGTTTTAAATGTTTTTTAAAAAATTTTTGAATTGAAATGGAAATGTACAATGAAAGCTCACTCTGCTAGACAGACGTATTCTGTTGTAGGTGAGATGGGGTACTGGACAGAATTCTTAAACATAGATTTAATTGCTGTTTATAGAGGAGATGATGGAAATAATAACAATAATGAATAGAATCCTGGCAAGTATTGTTTGTAGACCCAGAGTTGGCTTGTTTACTAGATGTAGTCTTGAAACTAAATGTACTCCATTAAGTCTACCTTAGGTATATCTCAACTGTTCATGATGAGTTTGTTGTAAGAGGAAGATAGTTGAATGAAGAAACATGAAGCATGCTAAATTGAAAAGAGGAAAAATAAACATCATCTTTCTTTACTGAAGAGACTGTAAATGAGTATTTCCCAGACACAGTCATATAATCTCATCAAGTGACCTGAGACCCTGGTGATGGAGACCCCGCCTTTAGCTGTATAACATAAGTAACAAAAAACATATAGTTAATTAATTTCCCCAGTAGAAGCCTGAAAACACCAAGAGTCATAAAACTCAAGTTCCTTCAGGGAGACATAATTAGTGTGTCTGGGGCCAGTAGAGAGAATGCCCACCTAAAGGCATTTATGTTTTTGGGGAGGAGTACTTCTCTGAATTCCACCAAGTCTTGCCTGAAAACATTCTGAGGATCTGTCTTTAGTCATGAATCTGACATAACTTTAAAAATATCAGAAAAGGTTTACCATTCACTTATATGAATCAGACTTCTCAAAACATTGTGGTCCCAAATGGGCCCACAAAGGATCTGGACATTAATTCTGTTTATAGAATTAGCTTTGTGTGATATGATGTGATTTTCTGAAATTGCAAATAAATTCACCTGCATTTGAAAAAAAAAATCCTAATGAATTTTAATTCAAATGCAACGACTACTCATCTACAAGAGAATTTAGTTTTGTCTTATGTTACCTTTTTGAACGTAAGTAAGTTGGAACATTATTACAATAAATACTTATACTTATTATACTTAGAATTCTGCTCTACTTAGAATAGGATGCAAAATGACTATTTCAAATAATCAAGTATCTTCAGTGGCATGTCAATTTGCTGTGACCTTAGTGACACCTTCATTTTCTATTATGTTACTTGGAGAAAATGTCTGAGAACCCAGCAGGACTTCATACTGCCTTCTGTGACTTAGCAGCCTGTGGTAGGTGAAGGCTGAGTCAAGAGTAAGACTAAATATAGGAATATATTTAATGGAATGAGGACAGAACAGAGAATCAAGGTGATAAAGAGAAAATACCTTCCTGAATTCATGTGGTCCTTCCCACACTTACAGAATCCTATAATAAAACCCTGTGCTATATCTTTTATAGAAAAAAACAAAGTATATTTAAAGTCATTTAATCAATGTTCCTTTAGTTCCTTTAGGTTTCAACACTATTATTTATTTATTAGATGTTGTCCCTGAAAATGACTATAATCTAGAATCTGTACTGAAAGGTCTGGTAATATGTGTTTTTTCCAATTTGACCTTATGTCATTTCATCCTTAATAGAAATAGATGTATCTGTAATATGATTATAATTGTCTTTCTCTGTTATTACTTTCTTTCTCATTTTTATATTCTCACAGCTCAGCTAAGATCACCTTTAAAATGGAACCACAATTCTATCCAAAATAAAGATTTGAATTATGTATCCAGTCTTCTTAACCTAGGTTCAATTAATTTAAATCAATTGCCGCTGTAATTGAGTACCCCAATGTGTGTGTGTGTGTGTGTGTGTGTGTGTTTCAGTGTCCTATACTCATATTAATACAATCTGTCAGTTTCATTTCATCTGACAATAATGAAAGGAGGTTGGTGCTCAAAGGTTCATATTATTTTGTTTTGGACCATTTTAATTAAAATATTAAATATTGGATAAAATGATTACCCATAAAAAAGACAAATGATAATCAATGTGTCTGGGTCTATGAGGGGCCTTCAAAAAGTTCATGGAATAATACCATTGTCTTTTTATTTCATTTTTCCATAAACTTGTTGAAGCCCTTTCATATATACACAGATATAAAATCATCACCACACCACTCTTAATGTAGTGCTTGATCAAACACATTAATTTCAATGCATGTACTTAATGGAGCACCTATTGTAATGAGCATTGGCAAGACACCACAACAGGCAGTCATCCCTATTGTCTTACTTTCTTAGTGCTGCTGCTGCTAGATGCCATTGAATCGCTTCCAACTCACCGGCCCACTGTACACCAGAATGAAACACTGCCTGGTCCTGTCTGTACTATTCCTCAAAATATGTCTGAGCCCATTGTTGCAGCCACGGTGTCAAAGCATTTCACTAAGGGTCTTCTTTTATTTCACTGATTCTCTAACACGTATGCTGTTCTTCTCTTGGTGCTGGTCTCTGTTGATAATCTTTCTAAAGTACGTGAAACAATATCTGCCTACATTTCCTTCCCAGAAACATTCTGCATGTACTTCTTATAGACAGACTTATTTAGTCTTCTAGTATTCCATGGTATATTCAATATTCTTCACTAATACCATAATTTAAAGGCAACAATTCTTCTCCAGTCTTCCCTACTCATTCTCGATTTCACATGTATATGAGGCAATTGAAAATACCATGGCTTGGGTCAGATGAACCTTAGTCCTCAGAGTTATACCTTCTTAACTATTTAAAGAAGTCTTTTGCAGAAAAAGTGCCCAATGCACATCTTTTGATTTTGTCACAGCTGTTTCCATGAGTACTAGTTGAGGATACAAGTAAATTTAACTTCTTGACAATTTTAACCACCTCTCTGTTTGTCATGATATTGATTATGGTGAAGTTGCAAGGATTTTTTGTTTTCCACATTGATGTGTAATCCATACTGAGAGCTATAGTTTCTGATCATCATTAAGTGACTCAAGTTCACTTAACTTTCAGCAGACAAGGTTGTGTCATCTGCATATGGCAGGCTGTTCATGGGCATTCCTCAAATCCTAATGACCTGTTCTTCTTCATATAGTCTATTTTCTTGAATTATTTAGTCAGCATATACATAGAATGTTGGTGGTGGTGCTTTCAAGTTGGTTCCAACTCATAGCGACATTGTACATGGTTTGAACTGCCAACCTTGTGGTGTGCAGTCCATGAAAGCCAGAGTACCCCTTCAGTTTGAATTTACATATGAGGAGTTGATAGTATGTCCTGCAGTCAGACCTTGGTCTTGCTTAAATAGGTGATATTGAGCTACTCCACTGTGTCTTTCTATAGATGTAGTCAATTTGAGTCCTATCTTCTCCATCTAGTGATATCCACCTGTACCTGCTGTTTATGTTTTGGGAAAAAAAGGTATTTGAAATAAACAAAGCATTGGACTTGAAAAGTCTTATCATGCAATCTCTAGTGTCCTTTTTTTTTATCACCAAGACCTTATTTTTCAATTCCCGAGTCTTCTTTTTTGTTTTCAGTTTTTGCATTCCCGTCACTAGTGATTGGAGTCCTGGTGTGACACAGTAGGATAAGCAATGGACTGCTAACCTTCTGGTTGGAGGTTCAAATTCAGCATTCATTCCTTGGAAACCCTATATTTCTAGGGTCACTATGAGTCTGAACCAACTTGATGGCATTTAGCAATATAATCACTAGTATTTCTCAATACATCTTGATTGCATATTAGATCATTTTAGACTACAGAAGTTGGCAAAAATCTATAATTTCTTATTCTTTGACATTAGTATTTGGTTGTTGTTGTTGTTAAGTGCCATCAAGTCAGTTCCAACAAACAGAGAACCTGCATAGGATTTCCAAGGAGTAGCTGGTGAGCTTGAACTTACAGTTCAAACCAACTTTGCAGTCCAGCATATTAACCCACAGAGCCACAACCAGGACTCCTAGTGTTTGGTTTGTTGTTGTTGTTGTTTGGTTCCATCGAGTTGACACCAACTCATAGCGACCTTATGCACAGCAGAACAAAACACTGCCCAGTCCTGGGCCAACCTCACTATTGTTGCCACACTTTAGCTTATTGATGCTGTCACTTGGCCAATCCACCTCACTGGGGGTTTTCCTCTTTTTGTCTGACCCACTTTGGTAGGTACATTGAAACCTTTATCTTTTTTTACTGTGAAAGCATTACCAATCCTCTTAAATTTTTCATCCCCAGCATAGTTGATCATCAGATTCTAAACAACGAATACCCTTTTAACTCACTAATATGTAGAATGTTGCTTTTTTTGTGTTCTATTACTTTTTTTAAACAACTTCCTATTTCCCTAGACTCATATTCTGTACTTTCCATTTTATGATGATTAATGGGCATTTGCACCTGTTTCTATTTGAATCATGCCACATCAGCAAATGAAAGTTTCAAAAGCGGTATTCCACCCATGTCATAAAGGTCCACTCTACTTTGAGAAGGCAATTCCAATCGTATTTTGAGTGTCTTCCAGCCCGAGGTGCTCATGTTCTAGCACTGTTCCACTGTTATTCACAAGATTCCCCTGGTCAAAGTTTTTCAGAAGTAGATCACCAGGTCCTACTTCTTAGACTATCTTAGTCTGGAAGTGCCAGTGACACTTGTGCACTGTGGGTGAGGGTGACCCTGCTTGTATTTAAAACGCTGGTGGCATAGATTCTAGTACCATAGAAGCACACAAGCTATGCAAGTGGGTGGATTTAAAATTCAGAAGTTCAGAAGTTCACAGTTCAGAGGGCTAGAAGTGCAAATTGAAGACATCAATTCAGTGAAGACTCTCTTTCTGTGATTCCTGGAGAAAGACACTTGTATCAGATTCTGTAGTTCCACTCTTTCTGAATTTGTCAAGGAGCTTCATATGAAATCTATCTTTGCATTCTTGGTCCATTTTATGTCTCATTTACTATTTTTTATAAATCACAAGTAGTAAAGTTTAAGATATATCTTTTGCTTCAATGACCTCATTAACACAAGAAAGAAAACTCTGTTCCTAAATAGGATTACATTTATAGGTGCAGGGTTAGGTTTCCAACAAACACTTTGGGATCAAAATCCAATTCATAATACCCATGGTGGTGGTGGTGGTGGTGTGCCATGGATTCGGTTCCAACTCATAGCAACCCTGTCTGTATAGGATTTCTGAGGCTGTAAATCTTTACAGGAGCAGAAAGGCTCATCTTTCTCCCATGGAACCACTGGTAATTTCGAACTGCTGACCTTGAGGTTAACAGCCTGACTTGTAACCACTACGCTACCAGAGATCCTTCATACTACCCGTAACGAATGAGATTTTCTGAAATGTGCTTCCTGGGAACAATCCAGGCACTAAGCTTTTCTTCTTTCAAAACTATGTCCCATGTAAAGACATTCATCTTACTTCATAATTATGTATTTAATAGTGCCTGAAGATGAATCCATCAGATTGAAGGCACTCAGAATATGAAGAAGATCTGCTTCCTCAAAGTAGAGCTCTCCGTGATGATGAGAATGGAGTATAGTTTTCAGGACCTTCATTTGCTGCTGCAGAACAACTCAAAATGAAGAGAAACAGCTGTAAACATCCATTAACAGCTATAACATCCGTACTTCGTACATGGAGTATACAAAGTATGAATCTAGGATATTAAGAAATTGCCAGAAATGAAATGGAACACTTAAACATCGATATTCTGGGTATTAGTGAGCTGAAACGGACTGGTATTGGACATTTTGAATTTGACAATAACATGGCTTCCTATACCGGGAATGACAATTGAAGAGGAATGGCCTCACACTCATCACCAAAAAGAACCTATCAAGATCTGTCTTGACATCCATGCTGTCTATGATGGGATACTATCCATACACCTACAAAGAAAAATAATTAATACCACTATCACTCAAATGTATGCATCAACCACTAAAGCCAGTGATGATGAAATTGAAGAATTCTACCAATTTTTTCAGTCTGAAATTGATCAAACATGTAATCAAGATGTATTGATAGTTACTAGTGATTGGAATTCAAAGGTTGGAAACAAAGAGGCAAAAATCAGTCATTGAAAAATATGGCCTTGGTGATAGAAATGACACTGGAGATCACATGACAGAATTTTGCAAGATCAATGACTTCTTCATTGCAAATATCTTTTTAAACCACATAAAATATGACAGTACACATGGACCTCACCACATGAAACACATAAAAATCAAACTGACTACATCTGTGGAAAGAGACAGTAGAAAAGTTCCATATCGTAAACCAAAACAACGCCAGGGAAAGACTATGAAACAGATCATCAATATGTAAGTTCAGGATGAAGCTAGAAAAAATTTAAACAAGTCTACAAGAGCCAGAATATATCCTTAAATATGTCCCACCTGAACTTAGAGATCATCTAAAGAACAGATTTTATGCCATAGACACTTAAGACCAAAGCCCAAAAGCGTTGTGGGATGACATCAACAACATCATACAGGAAGAAAGCAAAAGGTCATTAAGAAGTCAAGAAAGAAGAAAAAGACCAAAATGGATGTCTGAAACTTGCTCACCAGAGTAGAGATGCTTAAGAAAATGGGAGAAATAAGGAGGTAAAAGAGCTGAATAGAAATTTTCAAAGGGAGCGCGAGAAGACAAAGTCAAATATTATAACAAAATGTGCAAAGACCTGGAATTAGAAAACCAAAAGGGAAGAGAACACTCATCATTTCTCAAGTTAAAGAAACTGAAGAAAAAAATTCAAGACTCAACTTGAAATATTGAAGGATTCTATGAGCAAATCATTAGAAGAAGATGGAAGGAATATACAGAGTCCCTGTACTAAACAGATATGTTCTATATTTAACCATTTCAATAGGTAGCATATGCTAAAGAGCCAGTGATACTGAAGGAAGAAGTCCAAGGTATATTGGTAGTATTGGCAAAGAACAAGACATTGGGAATTGATGGAATACAAATTAAAATCTTTCAACAAACTGATGCGGCACTGGAGGCACTTTCTCATCTATGCCAAGAAATTTGGAAGACAACTACCTGGCTAACTGACTGAAAGAGATCCATGTTGGTGCCCATTCCAAAGAGAGGCAACCCAACAGAATGCAGAAATCTTTGTACATGCAAGTAAAATTTTGCTAAAGATTATACAATAATGGCTGCAAACATACATTGACAGAATATTTCCAGAGGTTCAAGCTGATTTCAGAAGAGAACATGGAACAAGGGATATCACTGCTGACTTCAGATTGATATTGGCTGAAAGCAGAGAATACCAGAAATATTTTTACCTGCACACTATTGCTTATGCAAAGACTTTCAAATGTGTGGATCATGACAAAATATGGACTATAGTGAGGTGAATAAGTATTCTAGAGCACTTAATTGTGCTCATGAAGAACCTGTACATAGACCAAGAGGCAGTTGTTCAGCAGAACAAGGGTACACTGAATAGTTTAAAATCAGAAAAGGTGTGTACCAGGGTTTCACCATACTGGTTGTTGTTGTTGTTTAGTGTCATTGATTCTGTACCAACTCATAGCAGCTCTTTATAGGGTTTCCAAGGAACAGCTGGTGAGCTTGAACTACAGATTTTGATGTTCAAACTGACCTTGCAGTATAGGGCATTAACCATAGAGTCACACCAAGATTTATTCAAATGCAAATACCTTATTCAGTTGCTCAGCAAATAATCTGAGAAACTGGATTATAAATAGATTATATGGCATCAGAATTGCAGGAAGACTCATTAACAACCTGTAAAATTCAGATGACACAATTTTGCTTGTTGAAAGTGAAGAGGACTTGAAATACTGACAAAGATCAAAGACCACAGCATTTGATGAGTTACACCTCAATGTAAAGAAAAACAAATCCTCACCACTGGCCTAATAAGCAACATCCCCATAAATGGAGAAAAGATTGAAGTTGTTAAAGACTTAATTTGCTTGGATCAACCATCAACACTCCTGGAAGCAGCAGTAAAGAAATCAAATGACAGATCATATTAGGCAAATCTGATGCACAAGACCTCTTTAAAGTGTTCAAGAACAAAGATGTCACTTTGAGGACTAAGGTGTGCCTGATCCAACCTATGGTATTTTAATAACCTCATATGCCTGTGAAAGTTGGACAGTGAATAAGGAAGACCATAGATGAACTGATACACTTGATTTATGTATGGTGTTGAAGAAGAATATTAAAATACCATGGACTGTCAAAATAAAAAACAGATCTGTGTTGGCCAAAGTACAGCCAGAATGCTCCTTGGAAGCCAGGCTGGCTAGACTTCATCTCTCATACTTTTTGGGAGGGGCCAGTCCCTGGAGAAGGAAATAATGTTTGGTAAAGTGGAGGGTCAGAGAAAAAGAGGAAGACCCCCAATGAGATGGGTTGGAACAACGAGCCTTTCCTAATGCAACCTTTGCCTGCATATAATCTACCTTTTCAGATTATTAGCTTAGTATACAGCAGTAGGAGTGGGCTAAGAAATAGAAATGATCGTGAGGTTGGTGCAGGAGTGGGCAGTCTTTAGTTCTGTTGCGCATACTGTTGTTATGAGTTGGTATGGGCTCCATGGCACCTAACTGTAACACCAATTTAATAGACTTCATGAATTGGATTTATATCATTCATAATTTCATATTTCACTCATAAAACCCCATCATTTTACATATATGACCTTCCTTTTTACATTTTATTTGTATTTATTAGCTAAATGTTATTTTCTAACATTTTCTTATTTACTTCTATAGAAAAATTTACATTTATTTCTACACAAAAATTCCTCAAAATTCATTGAGAAACCCAAGTACTAGAGTATGTTATGATATATTGTAACCATTTACATTTTTTAACTAAAACTGGACATGGATGACTTATAATTTACTTATATTGTTTGCATCTATGTTATCGAGTAAAACATTTATTTGCATAAAGATATCTCTAGTATTCTTTTACAGTTTTTATCTTTGTTGAGGGACTGAACAATCCCTTCCCACCCCTACTCCCACCCTCAGTTCCCTTTTTAGAGCTTGGTATTATTTGCGTCTTTTTTTTTTTTTTTTCCCCTCAATCATTGTTAGATATTTGTCAAGTTTATTCCTATTTTTTCTAAGAACTAATTTTCTTTATATTTAGTTTACTTTTGTTTCTGGTTTATTATTTTTTTTCTTCTGTTTGCTTCTTACTTGTTTATTCTTTTCCCTTCTCCCTTTTCATGCTTTAAAGAGAATATTAGATATTTTAATGTTAGCTTTTCTTCTTTCTTAGTATAAAATTTCAAACTTTATATGTAATCACCAATTCTTTAAGCAGGAGCCAACAAGGTTCAGTATATAATACTTTTATTATTATTAAATTCTAAATATATAATTTCAATCATGTTTTGTTGTGACCTGTAGATTATTCTAAAGTATGTATTGTTGTTGTTGTTAAGTGTCATCCAGTCAGTTCTGACTCACAGCGACCCTGCATAGGATTTCTAAGGTTTGTATTATGTGTTATTAATTTATAGAACAAAAAAATTATTTTTCTCACCTAATTGTGTTGGAGTCAGAGAATGTGTTTAGTTGATATAAGTTTCTTAGAAATGTACTGAGGTTTTCTCTACTTCACAGCACATGTTTAAATACATTTAAAATTTGAACATAAAAAATATATATATATGTATTCTTCAATTAAGTTTGGTTTGGGGTAAATGCCTACTATATCAAGTTTCTAAATTGTGTTCTTTAAATTAACAAACCCTTACCATTCCCTCCACCCCCTGCAAAACAATACAAAAGAAAGAAAATTGTCATTGAACCTAGCATTCATGGTCTACTAATGGCAAGTCCATGTGTGTAAGAGTACAACTGTAAGTGTGTTCCAGAAAGTATTCAATGGCTGACTTTTTAGAAGTAGAGCCTCATGCCTTCTTCAGAGGTTCATCTGGGTAGACTTCAGCCCTGGCCCTTTCATTTAGTAACTGAGCACATTAACTATGTGAACCACTCAGAGACTATTATTTAACTTTAGTTAGCTGCTGTTGAGTCATCTCTGACTCATAGCTACTCTGTGTATAACAGAAGAAAACACTGTCTGGTCCTGTGCCATCCTCACTATTGTTGTTACATTTGATCCTGCTGTTGTTACCACTATGTCAGTTCATCTCTTTAGGAGCCATCATCTTTCCACTGACACTCCATTTTACCAAACATGACATCTTCCTCCAGGGACTGGTCTCTCCTGATAACATGTCCAAAGTATTAAAGACAAAGTCTCGCTTTTGGCTTCCGGCTCCGAGGAAGTGTAGGTGCAACTTTTCTTCGGTCGTTCCGCATCTGGGTTCATCTGACACCAGGCGCCTCCGCCATGCCTCCCAAGTTCAACTCCAATGAGGTTAAAGTTGTGTACCTAAGGTGCACTGGTGGGGAAGTCAGGGCTATGTCTGCTCTGGACCCCAAGATGATAAGCCCCCTGGGTTTGTCTCCCAAAAAAGGCTGGTGATGACATTGCCAAGGTAACTAACTAGTGACTGAAAGGGGTTAAGGATTACAGTGAAACTGACCATTCAGAACAGACAGGCCCAGATTGAGGTGGTGTCTTCTGCTTCTGCCCTGACCATCAAAGCTCTCAAGGAACCCCCCAGAGACAGAAAGAAGCTGAAAAATATTAACCACAGTGGAAATATCAGTTTAGATGAGATTATCAGCATTGCCCGTCAGATGCAACACCGGTCTTTGGCCAGAGAACTCTCTGGTACTATTAAAGAGATCCTGGGGACTGCCCAGTCAGTGGGCTGCAATGTTGATGGCTGCCACTCTCATGACATCATAGATGACATCAATAGTGGCGGTGTAGAATAATGTCCACCTAGTTAAGAACTACAAAGAAAATATTCAATAAAGGATCATTTGATAACAACAACAAAAAAAACATAAAGTCTCACCATCCTGGGTTCTAAGAAGCATTCTGGCTGCATACTTTCCAAAACTGATATGTTTCTTCTTCTGTAGTCCACTGAAATTTTAATATTCTTCCTAACACCATAACTCAAATGCATTGGTTCTTCCACAGCCTTCCTTATTCATTCTCCAACTTTCACATTCATATGAGGTGAATGAAAATACCATGGCTTGCTTTTAATCCTCAAACTGGTATCTTTGATCTTTAAAGAGGAACAGTGCAGCAGATATGTCTCATGCAATATTTCTTTTGATTTCTTGACTGCCGCATCCGTGAGTATTAATTCTGGATCCAAGCAAAATGAAGTCTTTGATAACATCAATATTTTCTCCATTTATCATGATGTTATTTATTGACTCAGTTGTAAGGATTTTTGTTTTCTTTACATTGAGGTGCAATCCATACTAAAGTTGTAGTCTTTGATTTTCATCAGTCAATATTTCATGTCCTCTTCAGTTCCAACAAACAAGGTTGCATCATCTGCATATTGCAGGTTGCTAAAGTGGCGCTGCAGGATAATGCGCTGCATTACAAGATATACTTGAACCACAAGGTCAGCGGTTCAAACTCACCAACCACTCCTCAGTAACCCTACACAGGGTCAACAGCATTTAAACCACAAAAAAACGAGCTTTCTCAATTCCTAATGCCACATTTACCTGCATATAATCCATCTTCTCCAATTATTATTAGCTTAGCATACAGCATTAATAATTATAGTGAAAGGATACACGCTAGCACATGACTTGCTAACTAAAAATCATGAACAATACCATATTAAAATGTTTTGCTATGATGGTATTTCTTATTACAGTTTTGACAATGTTAGCTTTATATATTTTGAATTTAGTTTTAAATAAGAATAACCTTATGGTTTATTAAATCTTTTATCATTATGTAGTATCCATAATGTCTCTCATAATAGCATTTGTCTGACAATAGGATGACTCATGTGCTCTCTTTTTTTGTTTTTTATTGTTGTTGTTAAGTGCCACTGAGTCAATTCCAATCCAAACCCTGTATAGGGTTTCCAAGGAGCAACTGGTGAGCTTGAACCACTGACCTTGCCATTCAAATGACTATGCAGTCTGATGCAATAGCCCACAGCACCATACCAGGACTCTGGGGAGATATTTACCTGGTAAATCTTTCTTTACATTATTTTACATTATTTTCTTTCAATTTTTTGGTTCTGAGCTTAATATATCTCTTATAAATAGCACAGAACTCTTTTTATAATAAACCATAATATTTGTATCTTAAATGAAGACCTTTAAAATTTATATTTATTATTATTATTATTCAAATATTTAGATTCATTTCTATAACATTGATTTTTTATTTCTATTTGTCCACCTTTGAGGAGTTATGTTTTTTCCTACTACTGCCTACAACTGTTTATGTTTGTTCCTCATTCTATTGTCCATCTCTATTTGTATGTTCTCATTACACTTTAATGAATTAAGACATACATTTAACTTAATGTCTAAAATTAATCAATGTCTACAGCCTCTTTTGAACCATTTATGATCTTATTACTTATTTCTGACAGGTTCCAGTTCTACTTTGTAAGTTACAATTGTATAATATTTTAATATCTATCTTGTTTTATTAAATGCCACAACATTTTTTAAAGAGCTGTGATGGTGCTGTCAGATAAGCAATGGACTGCTAACTGGAAGGTCACTGAACAAACACACAGCTTTTCTGAAGAAGGAAGATGAGACTATTTGCTCTGGTAAAGATTCATAGTTTCAGAAGTGGGGTTACTATGCACTGGAATGGATTTGATGGCACGGTTTCAGTTTTGTATTTAATAACACATCTTACTGTAGTCCTGGTACAGCACTGTAGAATAAGCACTTTACTACTAACCATGAGACTGGTGGTTCAATAACAATATATATGAGTGTGTGTGTGTGTGTGTGTATATATATATATATATATATATATATCTCATCATGTCATCAGGTGCCATCGAGTTGGAACTGACTCATAGC
>NW_006408682.1:2755872-2779330 GCF_000296735.1 Chrysochloris asiatica
TTTTATTATAGTATTTGGTTTTATCTTCTCAAGCTGATCTTTGAAATTTTCTGTTCAGCTCTTGGACCTCTTCAATTCTTCCATTTGCTTTAGCATTTCTACATTGGAGAGCAAGTTTCAGAATCTCTTCTGACATCCGTTTTGACCTTTTCCTTCTTTCTTGTCTTCTTAATGACTTTTTGCTCTCTTCACTTATGATGTTCTTGATGTCATCCCACAACTCTTCTGGTCTTCTGTCTTTAGTGTTTAATGTATCAAATCTGTTTTCGGATGATCTCTAAGTTCAGGTGGGATAAATTCACGGTCATATTTTGGTTCTCGTGGACATGTTTTCATTTTCTTCAGCTTCAGTTTGAATTTGCATATCAGTAATTGATGGTCTCTTCCACAATCTGCCCCTGGCCTTGTTTTCACTGATAATATGGAGCTTTTCCATCCTCTTTCCACAGATGTAGTCAATTTGATTTCTATGTGTTCCATCTGGTGAGGTCCATGTGTATAGTCTTCTGTTATGCTGCTAAATGAGGTATTTGAAATAAACAAATCATTTGTTTTGCAGAAATCTATCATTCTTTCTCCAGCATCATTTCTATCACCAAGGCCAAATTTTCTAACTACTGGTCCTTCCTCTTTGCTCCTAATCTTTGCATTCCAATCACCAGTAATGAGCAATACATCTTGATTGCATGTTTGATCAATTTCAGATTGAAGAAGTTGGTAGAATTCTTCTATTTCATCTTCACTGGCTTTAGTGGTTGGTGTATAAATTTGAATAATAGTGGTATTAACTGGGCTTTCCTGTAGGTGCATGGATATTATCCTATCACTTACAGCATTGTACCTCATGACTGATCTGGATATGTTCTTTTTCATGATGAATGCAACATCATTCCTTTTAAATTTGTCATTCCCTGCATAGTAAACCATGTGGTTGTCAGAATCAAAATGGCCAATATCAGTCCATTTCAGCTCACTAATGCCTAAGATAGATAGATAGATAGATATACACACACATATATAAATGAAACCTCAATGATCTATTGAGTTTCTAATTTTCCAGCTTTAATGTATATACAGGAGTCCTGGTGTGGTGCTGTATAATAAGCACTCAATCGCAAGGTCAGTTTGAACTGCAGGTGGGCTGCTCCTTGGAAACCCAACAAATATATATATTTGTATATATATACAAATATATATATGTTGTTAAGTATCGTGGAGTCAGTTCCGACGCAAAAGGACCCTACACAGGGTTTCCGAGGCTACAAATCTGCTACGGGAGCAGAAATCCTCTTCTTTCTCCTGCAGAACAGCTGGTAGTTTTGAACTGCTGATTTTGAGGTTAGCAGCCAGATTTATAACTGCTACGCTACCAGAGCTCCTTAAGAAGCCCTGGTGTGGTGCTGTTGGGTAAACAATGGACCACAAGGTCATAGTGAACTGAAAAGTCGCCGGTTCAATCTCACTAGTCCCTACTCAGAAACCCTATACAGGATCACTATGATTTAGAACAGAGTCTGTTCTGACTCATAGAACCCTGTATAGGGTTTCTGAGGAGTGGCTGATGGGTTTGAATCACCAACCTTGTGGTTAGCAGTCCATTTTACAGGATCGCTATGAGTCGGGATCGACTCCACAGCACACAACATAACAAATATATGTATATGGTAGTTATGTGCTATGGAGTCGGTTTCAACTCATAGCGACCCTGCATAGGATTTTCAAGTCTATAAATCTTTACAGGAGCAGAAAACCTCATCTTTCTCTTGTGGAGCAGCTGGTAGTTTCAAATTGCTGACCTTGAGTTTAGCAGCCTGACTCATAAACACTAGTTATTGTTGTTAAATGTCATCAAGTTGGTTCCAGCTCAAAATTATTCTGTATAGAGTTTCTGAGGAGCAACTGGTGGGTTGGAATCACTGACCTTGTGGTTCAAACTGAGCTGTGATCCAATACTTATCCTACAGCACTACATAGCAGCATGTTAATTTATATATCATATATAATTTATATAATATAGCATATGATACATTATTATCATAATAATTACATAAAATATATAACATATATTCCATATAAACAGAATCAATACAAATGATACTATTTTAGATTTCCCACGTGATCTTTACTTCAGTCCTAAAGCATGCACTTTAGATTTTCCTTTAGTGAAAATTTGCATTTAAAAAAATTAGGCAGTGTTGGTTGTCTGAAAAATGCCTTTGTTATCTTTCATGAAAAAGTCCCTCCCCCGTCACCTCAGCAACAGTATAGTATTTTTTTGTACTTGCCTTCTGGTTTACTTATATCAGATCTGTCAATTTATTGAACTCTTTGTGATGTTTGACACTTAAGCAATCCGTTGTATTATCTA
The DNA here is from genome assembly GCF_000296735.1 of Chrysochloris asiatica. NCBI lineage: Eukaryota > Metazoa > Chordata > Mammalia > Afrosoricida > Chrysochloridae > Chrysochloris > Chrysochloris asiatica. The sequence goes on from NW_006408682.1 coordinate 2,758,241, forward strand.
ATTTTCAATTTTAATACTCATCATTACCAAAATTTGAATTTCTAGATGTTCAAATTTATGTCATTTTTCTTGATAATCTTGTATGCCTTAGTCATACTTTCAATACTATAATTTTTCCTCTCCAAAATGTATTAAGGGGTGCATGTTGACTCTGTACGATAAGAACTGGACTGCTAATCACAAAGTCAGAGATTTGAGTCGACCAGTTGTTCAGCCAGAGAAAGATGAGGCTTTTTGTTCCTGTAAAGATTTACAGCCTTGGCAACCCTATACAGGATCACTATGAGTCAGAACTGAGTCAGTGGTACAGCACAGCCAGCAACAATAACACAATGTATTCACCATGTTGATTTTCTATTTGGTGTCTGATTATATGGTCTGTCAGCTGGTTGTATTGAGGCAGCTTTCATTTTGCTATGATACCGGAAACTATGCCACCAGTACTTCAAATACCAACAGGGACACTGATAGTGGACAGGAGTCAATGGAGTTTCCAGACTAAGACAGACCTGGAAGAGGAACCTGGCTATCCACTTCTGGAAAAGTTGGCCAATAGAAATCTAATGAATAAGGTTATTTAAGCAACACTTTCTTGTCCTTATTTCTGAAAGTTGTTCCATATCTTCTAAATTTTATTCTCTCACTCATCATCTTGCTTTCAACATTCAAATTCTTAACCTATTCAAGGTTAATACTTGCTTCTGATGAATGTAAAACTATGGATCCCTTTCCATTCCCCCTCGTTGGGATAACCAATTTCAGTGATTTGTTAAGCAAGCCCTCTTTTCCACATGAATATTCCACGTGCCCCTTTTGTCCTGTCAAAGTTCCATATGCTCAGTGATCTGTTCTATTAATCATTTGCACCACCTAGGAACACCTTTAAATTATTGTTGTGTTTGTGGTTCAGTGCCACTGAGTCAGCTCCAACTGGCAACAACTCTGTATACAACAGAACAAAACATTACTCAGTTCTGTACCAGCCTGATAAATGGTATTTTGTTGAGATCCTTACCTCTGCGTGTACTTTGGATCCAAACCCCTCCTATCTTATCCAGAAACATTTATTGGCTCATCTCTTCTTTCTCTTGTGTATTATTTCTCTGATATATGCCCCTGCTCCTTATGGTTGGGGACTGGGGACCACCGAGACTAAGTCTTAAACACATTATAGCAATTGTTGCAGCTTACAAAGTGCATACGTTAGTAACACATCTCCATAAACAGCTTATAGTTTTGCATTTCAGGACAAATAAGTCCAAGTTTTCAGAGACTGAATGTCTCACTAGCAGCTTCATTGGGGCTTCAGTCTTTTGCGTACTTTGAATATCATATGTCAGTGTTTCTTCACACTGGAATTTCTCAAAGTGAGTTCAACATTTTAGCTAGTTTTTCAAAATGATACTTAGCTTTATTCCATCTTTGTTCAGGGCTGTTCAAACCTTCAAAATGTTTGATTACTTATTACAAAGAGCCAATTTCTGCACAAGGCTCTGGGCCTCTGGATGGGGAAGTGAAATCCCTCTATGGAAAGTCACAGGCTTTGCAAAGCCTGTCACTCAATCAACAGAGTGTAAAAGAAATACAAGATGATCTTCTACTTCACTTAGAAGTAACTGGTGAAACTTGTTGCTGCTGTTGTTGTTGTTAAGTGCTGTCAAGTCAGTTATGACTTATAGTGACCCTAATAGGGTTTCTAAGGAATGGCTGGTGGGTTTGAACCACCAACCTTGCAGTTCAAACTGATCTTGCAGTCCAGCACATTATCTTACAGCATCACACCATCCCAAATCAGTCTTCCTTTGTTGGAACAAATGCAGTGAAAGCAAAGGGGGGCAAACTTCTTTTAAAAACTCACTTTAGACCCTGTTTCACCAAAGTAATATTAAGGAATGAAGAGTGACATAAGTAACTTTAATAAAAATCTGGCAGAACTGTCTAATAGGGTTCCTGCTCTGATTTCATTGTGTCTGGGAAACTGTTAATAGACATCCACATAAAAATCACTTCCAAGATGCCAGAATGTTGACTTATTTGACAGTAAGTAATTGCTGTGGTCTCAGACATCAGCCAACAAGAAGGCAGACACCCTGTATTTACTCAGACCTGTGCTGGACCTTCTAGGACAACCCCTCAGACAGTTACCATCATCACAATGCATTTCCCTTGGGGGAAAATGTTAATTTAGGAAATGGGGTGAATATTTGACATTACGGGTGCCACAGGACCCAAGGACTAATTCTGTTTTCTAAGTTACCTAAATACATGTGAGAGGGGCCACAGTACTGTTTTCAGGAAGGTCAGTACTCTGTGTGGTAATGGAATTATTTTTATTTTGACCTTTATGATACCAAAGCATCTATCATCAAACAAGCACAAAAACTCAAAGCTAAGGCAAGTATTATGTTTGAAGAAAATGGTCAAAAAAAAGAGTAACTAAAGAGTTTTCAAATACAAATTACCAGTAATTGTAAAACTAAAAAATCTATGGCTTTTAGAGCAGCCCTGAGGACAAGGCTTTATTTAAGAAGAAAAAATAGAGTGAGGGTGAAAAAAAAAAAAGATTCAAAAGAAAAAATATATAGAATGAGGAATACTGTGTAAAGCTGATGGGAGACAACTCTATACCTATACTTTTCTCCACATGCAACCTCTTCTCTTTGCCAGTAACCGTGTAAAGTGGCTCTATAGAATCCCAACCACAAATGAACTCTGGCTTTCACCCCCAATGAGAATTCTGTTCCAGACCTTGTGGGCTCGTAGAACTCAAAATACTGACTAAAGGCATCTCAGGCTTATGCATCTAAGCCAAATAATTGGTGAGTTTGGCCAAGATTCAAGTTCATTCTGAAGCATTAAATCCAAGTGTTACAAATTTGGTTCCAACATTTTAGAATATGTCTAGTAGTAAATTATGAATCAGACACTATTTTGTCCCTCAGTCCTCAAAACCTAGACTGTACCCCCGTGTAATCTATCCAATCTGGGTGACAGAAGTAAAATGGTGCCAGGACTTTGCCAGAATGGAAAAAAAAAGCGCCAAAAAATCAGGGCAGTAAATCTCATTATTAACAGCTTTTCTGAGCAGAGAGAAGTGGTTGAAGAAGAAAGGGAAGTAATCCAGCCATGAAGAGACTTGGAAAGCAAAGGAAATCATTACTTGAGTAGAGAATTGGAGAGAAAGACTAGAAAAAAAAAAGGGGGGGGGGGAGAAAATCTCAATACACCCTAAAGTTAGGCTCAATCTTGAGACATTGGATTTTGTTAGTTGTTAGTTGCCATACTTCTTCCAACACAGATTTATTTGTTCTTCTTGCAGTCCATGGTATGTTTAATATTCTTCTCTAACACCACAACTCAAATGCATCAATTATTTTACGGTCCTTCTTATTCATTGTCCAACTTTCACATGCATATAGTTATTGAAAATACCCTGGTTAGGGTCAGGCACACCTTCATTCTCAAACTGGTGTCTTTGCTCTTGAACACTTCAAGGAGGTCTTGTGCAGCAGATTTGCCTAATATAATAGGTCATTTGATTTTTTGACTGCTGCTTCCATGACTGCTAATTGTGAATCTAATCAAAATGAAATTTTTGACAACTTCAATCTTTTCTCCATTTATCATGATGTTATTAATGGTCCAGTGGTGAGGTTTCTTTTCTTTTCTTTTTTTTTTTTTTTAATTTTTCTTTACATTGAGATGTAACCCATACTGAAGGCTGAGATTGTGCTCTTAAAGACTTTAAGTGCTCAGTCTCCTTTGCTTCCAGCAATCAAGGTTATATCATCTGCATATACCACAGGTTGTTATTAAGACTTCCTCCAACTCTTCTTCATATAATACAACTTCTCTGATTATTTGCTCAGCATACTGATTGAATAAGTATGGTGAAAGGATACAACCCTGATGTACATGTTTCCTGATTTTGAACCTTTCTGTATCTTCTTCTGCTTTAAAATCTGCTTCTACACCTATGTAAATATTCCTCATGAGCTCAATTAAGTATTTCATAAATTCTTCATAAATTTTATCCATAACTTTTCTTCTTCATAAATGTTATCCATAACTTTTCATGATCCACACAGTCAAAAGCCTTTACATAGCCAATAAAGTACATGTAAACATCTTTCTGATATTCTCTGCTTTCAACCAAGATCCATTTGATGTCAGCAATGATATTCCCAGTTCCCCATCCTCTTCTGTGTCCAGCTTTAAGTTTCATCAGTTCCTTGTTGATATACTGTTGCAGCCATTTTTAATTTGTCTTTAGCAAGTTATTACTTAGCTGTCATATTAATGATATGGTTCAATTATTTCTGCTTTCTTTGGGCCACCTCTCTTCTGAATGGACACAAATCTATATCTCTTCTAATTGGTTGACCAAGTAGTTGTCTTACAAATTTCTTGGCATAGATGAGTCAGTGCCTCCAGTGCAGCATCACTTTGTTAAGAGATTTTAATTTATATTCTGTCAATTCCTAGAGCCTTGCTTTTTGCCAGTGCCTTCAGTACAGCCTGGATTTCTTTCTTCTGTACCAACAGTTCTCCATCGTATGCTATCTCTTGAAACAGTTGAACAGCAATCATTTCTTGTGAGTACAGAGACTCTGTGTATACCTCTCATTTTCTTTTGATGCTTTCTGCATCCTTTAATATTTTGCCCATAGAATCCTTCAGTCTTGCAAGTCGAGGTTTGAAATTTTTCTTCCAGCTTGAGAAATGCTGAGCGTGCTCTTCTTTTTGGTGTTCTAATTCCAGATCATTGCACATTTCCTTATAATACCTGACTTAGTCATCTCCAACCACCCTTTGTAATTTTCTGTTCAGCCCTTTAATTTAGTCATTGGATAGAGGGGTCTGAACCTGAAGAAAAATTAATGAGAGAAGAGAAAGGAGAAGAAAGAGACAATAAATAATTTGGAACTAAGGTAAATTTCCCCAAGGTGCAGAAAACAGAAGCTCAATGGAACCGATCTACAAAAAAAGCAGGAGAGACACGAGCTGGGAAAGGGGTGTGGGCAGATGAAGATGAAGAAGAATGTCTGAGAATCTGAGACACTAAATCTGGGTTTAAAACAATGAAAATATAAAAGTTACTACTTTGAGAACCAATATTTGGAGTATGTATTAAATAAATAAATAGATTTTATTTGAAGAAGCTAATACTGAACATGCCAAGTGGGAAAGAAACATAAATTTTAATTTCCAGGTCAGTATAATTTTGAAACAAAAATCACTATATTTCTTAGTACATTTTCCACACACCAAAAGAAGATCCAATAAAGTATGGAAAATTATCACTAAAAGGGAAGATATAAGGGAATTGTCCACTAGTCTCTGTCAGTTTGCCATACTGTAGTGACTGCCCTGTTGTTGTGGTGCTGGAAGGTACAGTCACTCATGGTGAATAGGTTTCAGGGAAACTTACAGACTAAGACAGAAAGACAGGCCTAACTATCTACTTCCAAGTCTATGAAAGCTGTATGGTTCACAAGAAAACATAGTATAGCTCAATTGCTTTGTACATATCACCATGATGGGCTAATCATTGAATGAGGACATCATATGTAAAGTAGAGGACCAATGAGGGTGAGGGAGACGCTTAGGGAGATGGATTGCCATAGTAGTTGCAGTGGTAGACTGGAACACATGCTGATTATGCAGACTGGGCAACAATTTGTTCTGCTGTGCTTAGGTCAACATGAGTCAGAACTGACTCAACAGTGGCTAGCTATCTTTCTATGGAAATGTTAATAGGCAAGCTCATCACAGTCTCTGTTTTGTAAAACACAAATTGGAATACCTTGATTAACAGTGATGTTAGCCCCCTCTTAGTAGCCACAAGGGAAGATCCCTTCAGGTGAGAAGACTTATAATTACTGCCACCTGGTGTTAATGGGTTTTGGTTTAGGCGACATGGCGGAATGGTTAGAGGTGACTGGGGGGATTGTAGAGGGATTGATGATTCTAATTAATGGAAGAGATACCGAGACACAGCAAGATACCAATTCAAATTTTCCTAAGCAAATATGAATAGCAAGACTAAGAGAGCTAGTAACACAAACATACATGTTATACAAAATATTACCACTCTACGTTTCCAATAATAGCTTTTAAACATTTCATGTTAGGAGAAAACAGACATTAAATCAGTTATTTCCCCTTCACTCCTAAATTTCCTAGTACTGTTAAATAAAGCAAGCATAGTTTATCATTTTTTATCTGATAGATTCTTTCACTTTCCTTATTGAAAATAATTTTACAGGGTCTTTATAGCCTTCCCCAATATCCTTCCCCACAAATTCAAAACAATCTTGACACCCTGGTTTCTCCTCTAGCAGCTGGGAGGACCACAAAGCATTTACTAGAATATCAGGGAAAAAATTCCAAAGTTTCATGGAGTGAGGTTTTTTTGTTTTGTTTTGTTTTTTATTTTCCCAGCTCTCATGTGACTTTTAAGAACAGCCAGTCTGGAAAATGTTGAATTTGTTTGCAGGAAAGGTAAACGCTGCCAAAATCAACAAGTCCCTTCCTTAAGGACCTGTACAGCAAATTGGTCTACAGATTAAGACAGCTCAGAAATTTAGGTTGGAGGTGATATGAACTCCCTTTTCACCCTAGAACTGTATTAGAAAGTTGATAAATTTCAGTTGGGGAATTACAAGTTCTGCACTCAAGAGGTAAAGGAAATTAAAATTGATCTCCTCTATAAATACCTAACACACAATGATTTCTTTTTTAAAAAAATGAATAAGCCAGGAGTTTAGTGAATTGGGTTAAATACTGTGATTAGACCTATAGGAAATGGTTTCATTGGTGATTGGCTCAAAGCTAACAAAAATACTTTTGCTAAAGTAGAAATGCCCTATATAGTTTAGTCCCAAACTTACGAAGAGGTTCCATTCTAACAACTCCATCCTAAATCAGTCCGTCATAAGTCAAATGCCTCCCCATTTTTTTCAGTTTTTATTACTATTGCCTTTTATTATTGGAAGTATTTTGAATAGTGAATCATAAAATCGAACATCTATAAGTGAACGCCTGAGAGTTATAACATCAGCAAGTTATCTATTACACCATAGTAGATACTACACATACTGTTGTTACTGTTAAGTGCCAGGGAGTCAATTCCTATACACAGTGACCCTGTATAGAGTTTCTGAGGAGTGGCTAGTGTATCTTAACCACCGACCTTTGAATTCCTTGGTTGAATTCCTTAACCGCCAAATTGAATTCCTTGGTTCAAATTGACATTGCAGTCAAGAGCTTATACTATCATACCATACCAGTACTCTATATACTATTAACAATACAGTCTGGGAGTCTTGGTGTGGCACTGTGGGTTAATGCACTAGACTGCAAAGTTAGTTTGAACAGCAAGGTCAGTGGTTCAAACTCACCAGTCACTCCTCAGAAACCCTATACAGGGTTGCTATGGGTCAGAACTGACTTAACAGCACTTAACAACAACAGTATAGAGTCACTGGGGGGTACGGTGGTTCTGCAGGATAAACTTTGGACTTCAAACCACAAGGTTGATGGTTGGAGTCCACCAGTCTTCCACCTTTGCAGGAGGAAGATGAAGTGTTCTGCTTCCACATACAGTTACTGCCTCGGAAACCTTATACAGACTTTCTGTGAGTTGGAACTGATTCAGTAGGACTTGACAATAACATGGGGTCATTATGAGTCAAAATGAACTCAAGGGCAGTGGATTGGGTTTGGATTGACCATGGACTCATGGAGCGGACTTTGACTCATGATGGCCTCATGTACACCAGAGTAGGACTATGCTCCATTGGGGTCTCAGTGGCTCCTTTTTCTGAAATGGATCACCAGGCCTTTGTTCTAAAACATATCGAGGTGAACTTGAGTCTCCATTCTTTCAGTAAGCAGCCATTTGTACCACCCAGGAACTTCAGTCTTTACTATAAGTGTAAATAAGGGGGCCTCAAAAACTTTGTGGAAAAATTCCAGGATCTTCCAATATCAATTTTAAGCCCCCCTTGAATATTTACATAGATGTGTAAGTATGTATGTGTATATATATGTGAAAACACAGATCTCTTGTTATATATATATATATATATATATATAGAGAGAGAGAGAGAGAGAAAGTGCTTTATCTCACAGCTGGTTTTACACACTGAATTAATATTTGCGTAAGTATAGTCAATGATCTTGTTATGTGTATATATATGTGAAAACACAGATCTCTTGTTATATATATATATATATATATATACAGAGAGAGAGAGAGAGAGAAAGTGCTTTATCTCACAGCTGGTTTTACACACTGAATTAATATTTGCGTAAGTATAGTCAATGATCTTGTTAAGTGCTGTCATGTTGACAAACCAAGCATAGGGTTTCCAAGAAGCGACTGGTGGGTTTAAACCACCAACCTTGAAGTTAGCAGTCCTGTGCTTATTCTATAGCCAGCACCACATCAGGACTCTGCATGTACAGTCAATATGTCTGTATAAAACAAACAAACAACAAAGAAAACCATGGTCACTAAGTGGATTCTGACTCATAGAGATTCTGTATAGGGTTTCCATGAGGTCCTGGTGTGGCACTGTGGGATAAAGCACCGCATTGCAAGGTTGATTTGAACCACAAGATTGGCAGTTCAAACTCATCATCACAGGGTTACTATAAGTCAGAACTGATTGGATAGCATTTAACAACTACAACAAATCTATACAAGAGCAGAAAGCCTCATCTTTCCCCTGAGGCCTGGCTACTGGCTATGATCTTCCACTCTTGCAGTTAGAAGCCCAGTGCATATCCTTCAATACCACCAGGTTTCCTTATACCTATGTGTGAAACCACTATATTGAGCATTATTTATGAGATGAAACAGACAGATCCCCCCCCCCCCCAAGGTAATTATAGGAGTTACTTTAGGGAATTGCATTTCCTGAGGCTCCTTCTAGGTTGCATTCTATAACTATCTTGGGAGTGTGAAAAAATCCCTACATCCAGACTGCAGCCTAGATCAATTAATTCAGAACATGTCAGTGTGCCCACGCAATTGTACTTTTTCAATTTCCCGGATGTTGTTCCCTTACAGACAAGGTGAGAATTGCTGATCTAGATGGATGGGCACCAAGATGGCAACCAGCAATTTAAAAACAAAAGATTTGGTTAACGTTAAGCTTCCATTGCTTAATGTCATTTATGTAGCAGATCTTTGGGGGTTTTGTCTCTTTCCTCTTTGGAATTTATAAGGAGACCTGGCGTGGTGTGGTGCTGCAGGTTAAGGCACTGCATTGCAAGACTGGTTTGAACTGCGAGATTGTTGGTTCAAGCTCACCTCGGATATCCTATATAAGGTCGCTACGAGTCAGAACTGAGTCAACAACAAAAAGACCAACACACAGTTATGTAGGAGAGCTAACTGAAGGGTGAAAAGACTGAAAACACGGTTTTACAAAAAGTCTTGCCTCAATTTCCAAATCCATCAGGTTCATGAAGGCTCAAAACAGCCTTGGCAACACAGTGTTTAAGCACTAGCCTACTAATCGAAAGGTCACTACATTGAACCCACTCAACAGCACTGAGGGAGAAAATTGTGGCAGTCTGCTTCCGTAAAGATATATGTTGTTGTTAAGTGCCGTCAAGTCAGTTCCGACCCATAGCGATCCTGTATAGGGAAATCCAATGAGGTCATTCTACTTTGTTCTAGAGTCAGCACTGACTTGACCCCAGTGGGTATGCTCCCGATTTTTATGAAGATTTTGACAGGTTAAGTTTTATAAGTATAACTGGTAAGTAAAGTTAAACACACATAAATCTCAAACTATACATAGACAGTTATGTTTACATTTACAGAAGTTTTATAGAAGTTACTACATATATATATACACTCAAGCACAAGTGTCTCTATTGTTTTATTCTTTTTGAGTTCTATTCATGTCAGTTATGTAATTCTGAAATATTACAAAAATTTCTAACCAAATGCACTATTTATTATGCAAATCATAGGTTTATTTCAATCCCAATGTATTCTTAAAACTAATAAATGTTTTTTTCTTAGCAAATGTAACTGACAGCAAGGGCAAATGTATTGCCTTAAGATTAATATAGAAAAAATACTTTCTGTATTTGTCCTGGAAGTATGCTGATAAGTCTTCTGCTATGCTGCATGCCTTCAAACATTCCTTGTCAGAAAGCCCAAAGAATTGTTATATTATTAAAACCCAAATCCTAACACTTACCATGAGAGTTCCAAAGCAAGTCTCCCTATCTTATCACATAATACTGGCTCTCAAAGTGCATGTTGACACAAAGTGTATTTACTTTCAACACTGACACATTCCCTTTGCTCTACTCATATGCCCTAAACTCTCCTGGATTTAAGAATACCATGTATGCTTTTCAACAAGCTGTTTTCACAATTTCAACCCTGAAAAGGATAAAGAGTTAACCAAATCTTACATTTAATAATGGAGATCAGATAGTTTCCATGTTCTCTGTTGATAGAACTTTTAGTTTATCAGACACAAGATACAAAACTAAAAGAAACAGAAAGGATAAAATTAGCTCATGTTTTATTTCTTCCCCATTCCTTCATGAATACTAAGCATTGTCTATACATAAATTTCAAGTGTGTCCTTTGATAGAATTATGCCTCATCTATTTTGTTGTGGTTGTTAATTGTCGTGATCACATTGGATCCTAACTCCTGGCATCACCCAGGTACAACAAAAGGAAATGCTAAGCCATCCTACACCATCCCAAGGATTGGCTGTGGATTAAGCTGTTGTGATAAACCGGATTTTCATTGGTTGATTTTTGCAAGTGCATTACCAAACTTGTCTTCCTAGTCTGTCATAGTCTGGAAGCTGCACTGAAACCTGTTCAGAATCATAGCAACACGAAATCTTCCACTGACAGGTGGTGACAGGCTATGTGAGGCATATTGGCCAGTATTAAACACAGGTCTCTGGTATGCAAAACAAGAATTATATTCCGAACCATCACTGCTCTCATCTTATATATGAGATATTTATTTGATAAGTGCAAATAGGAGTCTTCTGTCACCTGTGTCATCACAACACATAATGAATACATGGTCTCTATATCTGAATTCCCCATCCTCTATGCGCTAGCAGCCAATGGTCTCAGCCATTTCCAAGTCTTCAATGATTTTCAACATGTGTATTGCTCTCAAATATGAATTCTTCTGTCTCTAAACATGCTTGTAAATTAGTCTCATTTTTCCAGTTGTCCATCTAACATATTCCAGTTCCCTAGGCTCAGACATGTGAGGAAATTCAGACACATCAATACTGACACTGTCAACAAGTTAATTCACTCATTCTTCTATGAAAGTCTCTATATCAGTCTCTTTATATACATTCCTGTTGCCAACTACCAGAATTCATTGGAATTTAATTCAAACTACTACTCTACTCTCCTTAATCTACCCCACACATGCTCTCTCAATCATGTTACTTCTAAAGAAAAAAATGAAAAATAAAAATAGTATATTCTCTTTTCTGCTGACCAAATTTCAGAATTCATAGTCTAGCATTAAAGGGACTGTCATTTACTTGTAAATATCCATTGAGCTGTTGTTGTTGTTGTTGTTGTTGTTGTTAAGTGCTGTCAAGTCAGTTCCAACTCATAGTAACTCTGTATATAGGGTTTCCCAAGAGCAGCTGGTGGGTTTGGACTGCCAACTTTTCAGTTAGTAGTCTAATGTTTATCCTATAGTGCCATACCAGGATTCCAAATCTAAACTAAGTTCTGGATACAAAAATGAAAAAGAAAATAAATAAATAAATAAATGACTGCACTGAAGCACAGTTGTTGTTGTCAGGTGCCATCGAGTCAGAACCGACTCATAGCGACCCCATGCACAGCAGAACGAAACAATGTCCGATCCTGGGCCAACCTCACTACCGCCACCACACTTGATGTCATCAATGATGTCACCTGGCTGATCCATCTCATTGGGGGTCTTCCTCTTTTTCTCTGACCCTCCACCTTACCCAGCATGACATCCTTCTCCAGCGACTGTTCTCTCCGGACAATGTGTCCAAAGTATGAGAGACGAAGCCTAGCCATCTTGGCCTCCAAGGAGCACTCTGGTTGCACTTCTTCCAAAACAGATCTATGGGTTCTTTTGGCAGTCCATGGCACTTTCAGTATTCTCCTCCAACACCATAACTCAAAGGCATCAATTCTTCTATGATCTTCATTATTCACTGTCCAGCTTTTGCATCCATATGAGGATATTGAAAATACCATGGCTTGGGTCAGGCACACCTTAGTCCTCAAGCTGACATCTCTGCTCTTCAATACTTTAAAAAGTTCTTGTGCAGCCAATTTGCCCAATGCAATACATCGTCTGATCTCTTGACTGCTGCTTCCACGGAAGTTGATAGTTGATCCAAGAAGAATGAAGTCCTTGACAACCTCAATCTCTTCTCCATTGATAAGAATGTTGTTTATTGGTCCAGTGGTGAGGATTTTTGTTTTCTTTACATTGAGTTGTAATCCATACGGAAGGCTGTGCTCTTTGATCTTCATCAGTAAATATTTTAAGTCCTCTTCACTTTCAGCAAGGAAGGTTGTATCATCTGCATATCTCAGGTTGTTAATAAGTCTTCCTCCAATCCTGATGCCACGTTTTCCTTCATAGAACCCAGCTTCTCATATTATTTGCTCAGCATACATATTGAACAAGAATGGTGAAAGAACACAACCCTGTCACACACCTTTCCCAATTTTAAAACATTCAGTGTTCCCATGCTCTGTTCGAACAACTGCCTCTTGGTCCAGGTATAGATTTCTCAGAAGTACAATTAAGTGTTCTGGAATACTCATACTTCTCACAGTAGTCCATAGTAAATATGTAAGACTGCAAAGCCGTTTGAACTGCAAGGTTGGTGGCTCAAGCTCACCAGCTGATCCTCAGAATCCCTATACAGGGTTGCTGTGGGTTGGAACTGATTTGACGGTACTTAATAACAACAACAACTGGTAGAGTAGTGGTTACAAGTCAGGCTGCTAACCTTAAGGTCATCAGTTAAAATTACCAGCAGTTCCGTGGGAGAAAGAGGATGTTTTCTGTTCTTGTATAGATTTACAGCCTTGGAAACCCTATACGGGATCTCTCTGAGTCAGACTGATGCCATAACACATAACCACCACCAACTGCCATAGTAAATACGAAGGGAGACTGAACGCTAAGAGGACTTATAATACTCACTGATGAAAATCAAAGATCACAACCTTCAGTATGGGTTGCTCCTCAATGTAAAGAAACCAAAAATCCTCAGCACTGGACCAATACATATTGGTGATAAGTAGAGAAAAGATTAAAGTTGTCAAAGACTTCACTGTGCTTGGATTTACAACCAACACTCATGGAAGCAGCAGTCCAGAAATCAAATGACATTTTGCAATAGGGAAATCTGCTGCACAAGACCTCTGTAATGTGTTCAAGAGCAAAGATGTCACAGTTTGAGGACAAAAGTGCACCTGACCCAAGTCATGGCATTTTCAGTAGCCTCATATGCATGTTATAGTTGGACAATGACTAAGGAAGACCACAGAAGAGTTGATGCATTTGAGTTATGGTGTTGGAAAATTTTTTTTAAAGTACCATGGGCTGTCAGAAGAACAAATTAATCTGTACTGGAAGAAGTACAGCCAAAATGCTCACTAGAAACCAGGATGGTCAGACTTCGTCTCTTATACATCAGACACTTTATCAGGAGGACCAGTTCCTCGAGAAGAACATCATGTTTGGTAAAATTGAGGATTACCGAAAAAGAAGACCCCAAATGAGATTGCTGGCACAGTGGCAGCAGCAGTGACCTCAAGTCTCACAATCATGATCATGAGGATGGCCCAGGACTGGGCACTATTTGGCTCTGTTGTGCATAAGGTCACTATCAGTCAGAGCAAACTCGATGGCACCTAACAACAACAACATTTACTCTAAAAAAATTTTCAGAAACTTAGAATGAAATGCAATATGGTAGATGTTATGGTTCAAGTATATCTTTTTGATCCTCTTCACTCTTCTTATGTCTCCATTCTGTCTAGGGACTTTGAATAGTATGGACTCCTTCTATGTTCCCATGCCTTCTGACTTCCAGTTAGGTTCATTTGGTGGGGTGGCTTGATAAGAATCAGAAGAAGGAAGAAAACTGAAGCTAGAAAAGTTATCCCCTTTGTTCCCACTATCTTGCTTCAACTTTCTATGTATCTTAAAGATCATTGCCTCTCATGAAACTGCCAACAACTCCACTGAATGTTCTCTACCCATCTCCTGTAGTCAAGTAGAATATTAACAGATTCCAATTAGCTTTGGGTCACTGCTTTATTCTTTGAGGTTCTCTAACTTGTACCTTTGCAAATGTTCATTTGTAAATTCATCTTCTTGGAATCATTCTATTTTGAATAGACCATTTCTTTAGGAGTTCACTAGCCTGGGCAGAAGTAGGAACTGACTAACCTAATAAACAAAGGTTTGGAAGATAGTATTAACTAGTGGACTGAAACATAAATGACATAGTAGGAGTGAAGGAAGATGAGATTCAAAAAGAAAACCCTTGTAAGAAGTTTGCATTTAACCTTGTAGACAATGGGGGACATTAGTATATATTTAATCAGCTTATATGAGTATGGTATTGCTATTAAGTGCCATCAAGTCAATTCTGATTCATAGCAATCCTTATAGAGCTTCCAAGGAGGAGCTAATGGGCTTGAACTGCCAACCTTGAAGTTAGCAGTCCAGTGCTTATCTTATAGTGCCACACAGTTTATTTAAACATGATTTGATAAAACCAATCCCAATAGATGGTTTAGCAGAAAGGCCAAGCAAATGTTAGTATATCTGCAGCCAAAATGACCACTGATTTTTGTTTGTTTATTTTTTGATTTTAATAAGCACAGCAGCAGTATGTCAGATAGAGTTCAATATTAAATTACAACATTTCTTAAGTGTTCTAGGCTAGAGCTACAGAAGGTGAAAGGTAGTATTAGTGGAGGAAAGAGGCCAAATGAAAAATATAATTCATAAGCAGAGCAAATGAGTAAGACTTCTAACTCTGGATATAATCTTTAATTAAGGGACACAGCAAGTTGAAGCAATGCAACAAAGACAAAAGGGAAATGATGGAGTATCTTAGAAAGAAAAATTCTTTCCTCTGAGAACAACTGGAGAAGTCTTGAATGATTACCAGGACAAACAGGCCTTGAAGAGCTAAGATTTCAGGAAAAAGAGAATCCCAGAGTAGAGGGTCAAAATTCTTTAGCTATTTATTACCTCAAGGTATGTTTACTGATGAAGGGTGCCAATCCTGGTGAAGGGGTCCACAGAGAAAGTTATATCTAACAAGCGGATAAGCCAACAGAAATTTAGCAATTTCACAGGGATAGAAAGATAAAATTTGGACATTAGAGCTGGAGACTTGGAAGACCAAGAATTCAGTGAGAAGGCAGGGGGAGGGAAATGAGTCAAATTCTCAAGCAGCTTTCCCTTTTGAGGCTTTTGTCAAATTACTGAGCTGCCTAAAGCTGGGGACTGAGAATCTGAACAGAAAGCTCATAAATGGCAGAATCAGATTTTCTTAACGAGCACCATGCCAAAGAAACAGAAATTATAGTTATAAGTATATCAGCTGAAGAGGGCTGCTAACAAAACCCTCAGATTTCAATTGGGAATCTTGAAAATCTATACTCTAGGAGTGTTAGAGAACCAGAGACAGATGTAACTATTAAAACAAACAAACAAAAAAAATCCTGCAACTCATATGAGAGCCAGTTCAACTCCTGATCAGATTAATGTTAGCTCATACCACTCCATATTCCTAGTACAGGATGTGTTAAACTCTGTTGTAGAAACGATAATATTACTCAGAGCTTATACAATGTCTACTATATAACAAAAATTGCTGGTCTTGTCAAGCAATATGACCAAGAGAAAACTTCTATACTAGAAATAAATCTTTCCTTTATAGAGTTGTTGATAGGAGATAAACTTTTAAACAATTGTAGTGGTTACCAGTTGGGCTGCTAACCTCAAGGTCAGCAGTTTGAAACTACCAGTCATTCTGCAGGAGAAAGATGAGGTTTTCTGCTCCAAAAAGATTTATAGCCTTGCAAACCCTATGCAGGGTAACTGTGAGTCAGAACTGACTCCACCACACACCACCACCACCACCAATTCATAAAACAAAATATAAGTGACAATGTGCAGCATTTTCCAGATAACTGTAATTTACTAAAAATAATAATATTTACAACAGGACTATTTGATATAAAGATCGAGGCATAGTCTGAATGGATAATAGAGGGGAAATAATGTTAAGATGCTTGACTGTCTTGTGAATATTGGTTTCTTTTGCCTACTATTGTAAAATACACACTTGGGTAGAATCGATAAGAATACCAGGAAACATAATTATAGAAAGCTTGTAAACCCATTTTTAGCCTATAACTCATTGAAATACCTAAAAAGGGGTGCTAGAAATTGTCCAGTGAAAGAGGCTTCTTGCGGAGCCTTTGTAGTGTGTAAGACATTAGGTGGAATCCTAAGCCCTATCCAGAACTTTCTGAGGTGGGACATTTCCACTTGAAAGGACAAGCAGACCAGCCTGGAGGAACAGCAAACAGCGAGAGAAACAGAAGATACTTCTTGAATAAAAGACCAACAGAAAAATCAAAACAAAAATGGCAGTCTGACTGGCTACTACAAGAACAAGTGTGTTGTTTTTCAGGGAGCTATCAAGGCAAGAAATCAAGTCCCTTCACGACAAACTTTCCTCCAATACTGAAACTCAAAGGAAACACATGAGCAGGCACGTAAGCTTGCTGGCGACCACACTTGTCTACTGGTGAGTGGAAGTGGAGGAAAGGCAGCAATGAAACTATGAGTTAAGTTTGACCATGTTCCATAGACTCCCATCAAGCAGGAGATACAGAGAGAAGAGGAAGGGCTGGTTTGTCCAAAGTACGGTAAGACTTGGGAATTCCTGGGCCCATGGACAAGGACATAGCCATGGAGGGATAGAGCTTAGAGTGAAGTGTCCAGCTGATATGAAGTGAGGGGAGACACACAAGAATGTCCAAACTTGCAGATAGTACCCATTTTACCTCGATGGCTTGATGATCAGAACTCGACTAGAGGAAGACAAAAATTTTTGAAAAAGGAAACAAGTTTAAATTGCTACAATTTGATGAACTTGAGCTATACTTATGGATGTAGTGGCCCAAAATAACAACTGAGAGGCAAGGAATCTTCACATCAAAGATCATTCCTACTCCTTCTGTACACAGGGTTGATAGGGATGGGCAACTTAGATATTGGCTACATAAAATGGGGGTTGTTGTTATTGCTATTAGGTGCCATCAAGTCGGTACCAACTCATAGTGACCTTATGCACAGCAAAATGAAACACTGCCTGATCCTGGGCCAATTTCACTATTGTTGGGGGCAATAAACACACAAAGTGACAGGCTTACAAGGTTTCAAAAGAGAGTTTAATTTTAGTGTGTGAGGGGGGAGGTAGAATCCCCACTCAATAGTTTTTATCTTATCTATAAGGGTCTGGTGAAAGGAGAAAGGGATACGATTCTTATGATTTAATAGTAATTGTAAGCATGACTAATTGCAATTGTCTGTAAAGGTGGAAGATGTATAACAAAAAGATAGATGTATAACAAAAGGAGGGAGTAGTTACTCTTCCATCCAGAAACAGAGGACCCTACAACCATCAAGGGAGAAGAGCATGAGCAGAATGTGAGACCCTATCCAAAGAAGCAGTGACACCAGAGATGGAGGCAAAGATGAGGAAATGGAGAGAGACAGCAGCTGAGGACTCTAGACTCATGGAAAGAGAAAGGTTGTATGCTGGCAGCCAGGAGGCAGGCTTGTAGAACATAAAATTCAAACAATACTTTGGCTGTTTAAATGATTATATATTCCTGAGTGCTTTTGCGTACATCAAAAAACAAAACAAAAACCCAGAATGAATAGAAGCAAATTCTGTTGAATGATGATGCATAGAGGGGATTGTAATCATTGCAATGAAATGAAATACAATACGATGAGTGCAAAAATGATGTTCTCCCATGTAAACTATCACTCAATTTACAATAAAAACTTTAAAATAATAATATTTAAAATTCTAGAAATGATATATAACTAGGATTTAGACTTAATGTTGTTGTTAAGTGTTATCAAGTTGCAACCCATAGCAACCCTGTACGGCATTTTTGAGAAGTGGCTGATGAATTTGAACCACTCACCTTTGTAGTTCAAACTGACCTTTTGATCCAACGCTTATTCTACAGAACCACAACAGGACTCCAAGATTTAAATTTAATAGATGGCTATAGGAGAACAGTGAACTAAACATAGTTCAGGAGAACAATACATTCTAAACCATGGAGAGCAAGAATAATATATAAAAGACATAGACTGATAGATTTATCAATTGACTACATATATGTGTGTGTGTGTGTGTGTGTGTGTGCATGTAAGTGTATATGTATGTATAGGAAACCCAGGTGATACTGTAGCTTAAGCACTGCACTACTAACCACAAATAGCAATAGTTCAAATCCACGAGTGGCAATTCTGGAAAAATGTGAGGTTGTCTGCTCCCATAAAGATTGATAGCCTCAGAAATCCTATACAGGGCTGCAGTGAGTTGAAATCAACTCAATGGTAGTGGGTTTATATATGTGTATATGTATTGCTGTTGATGTTTTTAAGTGACTTAAAGTCAGTTCCGACTCATAGCAACCATACATGTAGTGTTTCCAAAGTTTTAAATATCTTTTGGGAGCAGAAGGCCACGTTATATATAGTTAAAAGTTCAGAAGTAGAGGAGAGAATGAATAAGGCAGAAACAATATTTGATAGTTAATTTCAAAATCAATGAGAAAGTTGATTTTCAAAAATTGACCAAAAAGAAATTAAAAATTATAAGACCAACTTAGGAAATCTTCAAATTCCAACCAAATTAACCACAAAGTAAACTTCAACTAATCAAATAATAGTAAACTAATGAAAACTAATGACCAAAGAAAATATAAACATCAACTTTAACATTGCTGTTGTAAAGTGTTGTTGAGTTGGTTCTGTCTCATAGTGACCCCGTATAGGGCTTCTGGTGAGCACCTCTTGGGTTTGAACCACTAATCTTGTAGTTCCCAATCCAGTGCTTATCTTGTAGCACGACACCAGGAGTCCAAAAATGCAATCTAAAATATAATGGAATGATATCCTTAGAATTCTTAAAATATCCCTCAAACCTGAAAGCAAAATAAAAATATTTTCATAGATTACAAAACCTGGGATCAGAACAAAAGGAAATAGGTTATTCTTCAGACACAAAGAAAATGATCTCAGATCACAGCAAAAACTACAGAAAGAGTGACTGGAATGCAGTATGTTGTTGTTGTTGTGTGCCGTCAAGTTAGTTCCAATTCATAGCAATTCTGTATAGGGTTTCCAAGAAGCAGCTGGTGAGTTTGAACTGCCAACCTAACCTCGTGGTTTAAACCAACTTTGCAGTCCAACACATTAGTCCATTGCGCCATAATGATTGGATTTTATAACCAAACAGAAATGAGTGTTTCGGTACCAGCCTTCCAGGTCAATATTACCTCCAGGAGAACCAGGACTTTCTCTATTGCAACATGAGCACCTAAAATGCAAACTGACATGTATAAATCCTGAATAAATAGTTGTTAATTGCATTACTGAATACAGTCTAGACATGACTTCAGTTATTCAAATGCAAAGCTAAGAAAAATATAGATTGAAGTGAGAATCCAAGCTTTATTTTGGAAGGAGAGAGGAGTGGAAAAGAGAGAGAAAGGGAAGAAATATAACACCATACTATTATGGAGCTAACACAGAAAAGGGGAATATGATGGGATAAACACTAGACTGCAAACCACAAGGTTGGTGATTGCAGCCCACCAACTGCTCCAAGGGAGAAAGATGAAGCTTTCTGCTCCCTTGAAGATGTACAGCCTTGGAAACCCTCTACAGGGTCGCTATGGGTCAGAAACAACAGCTCTTAACAACAGCACGGAAAAGAATAAGGATCCACCGCTGTAGTACCCCAGTTTTTATAATTTGGAAGAAAAAAAAAGTTGTAGCTGTGGAAGAGAAAAGGCAATAAGGTTTGCTTTGGAAATATTTAGCCATTTATCATTTATACATAAATACTTTTCAAAGTACTCAGTAACAGTGTTGGGAACAACACAGTCTGACTGAAAGTGCCCACAATGAGAATTATCATAAAAGAAAGGAAATGGAGGCTAGTGCATATGTTAGCAGGTTTACAAGCAGTGGGAGTCACTGCTGTTATCACCTTAAGTTGGAATGGAAGGGCTATTATTGTAAGTGGATAATGCAACTCCCTGCTGCTCTCACCTCGGGGTGCCAACAGCATGACATTGCTATTATCATCCCAAGGTAGTCATGAGCTCATGCTATTTTCTTCTGCAAGTTTGGGAAAAGATATGCTTCTGTCACCGTGGGTTAATAATAGACAGATGTCACCAAACTACATAGACGGCACAGCAAAGGGAAAGAGACAGGTCTTTACAAAACTAACCACAGGCATAAATTATTAAGATTTAAAATTGACACCAAATTAAGAGTAGCTGCCATCTATGTTTAGGGTTGGATGATGAATATTCACAGATAAGACAAATCATGGCTGGTTCATAATTGATTTGATGGTTATATTTCTTTTCAACAAAATGTTTTGGATGCATAATTTACTTCCTAGTTTGCAATCACTATAAAAATTAACTCACTTCTTACCAAGACTATAATTCTGACTTCTATCCAACAATTTTTCTTTTATAATATTTCTATCATCAATATTAGTGGATACTTCTCAATAGCATTGTCCAGTTTTTTAGTAAAAGAAAAAATGAATAGCTGTTTTCAGCTTCTCCATTCCAAAACAAAACATGTTGTCGTTGCTATGTGCTGTCGAGTCAGTTCTGACTCATAGCAACCCTCTACAGGGTTTCCGAGGCTGTAAATCTTTATGGGAGCAGAAAGCCTCATCTTTCCCCTGAGGCCTGGCT
>NW_006408682.1:2779430-2806983 GCF_000296735.1 Chrysochloris asiatica
TCCGAGGCTGTAAATCTTTATGGGAGCAGAAAGCCTCATCTTTCTCCCGCAGAGCAGCTGGTAGTTTCGAACTGCTGACCTTAAGGTTCGCAGCCTGCTTTGTAACCACTACACTACCAGAGCACCACTAAAATATACCCAAACCTGTGCTCATTAATATTAATTTGACTAATCAGCATAGGCTCTTTGAATACTTTCGAAAGAAGAGCTAATATAAAAGTGCTAGAGGAAATTTTTTAAGATTTTTAACTGAAGGGAATAGTCCTTCCACTTATTTTAAGAAGGCACTTAACAACAACAAGAAGACTGATTTTTCGCTAAGCTGCTTCCACATAATTCAAGTTTTAGAACTAGTCATGATGAAAGATAAACAGGAGTACTGCTATTTCCTAGAGCCCAGCTCTTACCTAGAGTGAGATTGTTGTTAAGTGCTGTTGACTTGGTTCCAACCCATGGTGACCCTGTATAGGGTTTCCGAGGAGCAAATGGTGAGTTGATATAAGGCCTGAACCCTTATTTCAAGAGATGCCAAAGACTGCCATGTTAATCAAACTACAACACAAGAGGAAGGAAAGCTCTGTCTCTTGCACCACTTCGATAGGGATCTTCAGGGTAGTCTACACAACTACAACCACCTACTGAGTCATAGTTCACACTCAGAAAACATCATTTGAGAGATTGGATAAGGGAAAAGCTTTGAAAAATTGTTCCTGGAGAGTCACTCAACAGCTGTGATTGCCCAAAAGATCAAAACCAAGATGAATGAAATGCAAACCCACCAATTGTGGTTCAAAACGACTTTGCAGTCCAGTGCATTAGCACACAGCGCCACACCAGGACTCCTAGTGAGATAGTGGGCAGAATTCTCTTCTGTTTCTGATTGACATTTGGAATGATCAACCAGACACTCTTCAAAATCCCTACACAGGGTCGCTAAGAGTCCAAATCAACTTGACGGCACTTAACAACAACACAATAACCTGATCAAACCCACCAGCTGCTCCTAGGAAACCCGCTACAGAATCACTATGAGTTGGAATCAACTGGATGGCACTTAACATCAACAATAATGTCGCTTGATCATGGAAGAAATATGAGACAATCTGGTCCCATGAAGATTTAGTCTCAGAAACCCAAGGAAGCAGTTTTACTTTGTCCTCTACAGGGTCACTAGAATCAACACAATGGCAGTGGATTTTGTTTTAATAGCCTCAATTAAGTCCCTATAGGTCATACAAGTGGTTACACTCCACTAGTACCCACAGGTTGGCAGTTCAACCTCACCCCACCCCCCAGCCCAGGGTCCAGCAGAAGGAAAACCGGACAATCTGCTTCTGTTATGATTACTATCAAGAAAATCCTGCAGAGAAATTCTATTCTGTAACACATGGGGTCATCATAGTTGGAATCCATTCATTGACAATTAACAAAAACAACAACAATGTTGTTGCTCAGTTCCACTGAATTACTTCTAATTCGTAGCAATCCTGCATAGGGTTTCCTAAGAGTAACTAGTGGGTTTGAACCACTGACCTTGCTGTTAGCAGTTCAGTGCTTATCCTGAAGGATCACCTTGCGTTGGAATACACTAGATGAAAACTAATCAAAACAGCTACATAGCCTGTTATGATTTTCCAAAATAAGTGGTTGGTGAACAAGAATTCAAAAATGTTTGTCTCTCCCATTTAGTCAGGCCTCCTATATTTATACTTGTCTTTCGTTGCAATGACTAAGAAAGAATATGTGACTTACATGTCACAGTATTAGAAGAAAATCTACCCAGACAACTGTGATTCTCCTTACTCTACTGAATTTTTAGATAGTTGGTATTCATGTTGTTGTTGTTGTTAGGTGCCATCGAGTCGGTAGCAACTCATAGTGACCTTATGCACAGCAGAATGAAACACTGCCCGATCCTGGGCCAACCTCACTACTGTTGCCATGCTTGAGTCCATTGATGCTGCTACTTGCCCAACCCATCTCATTGGGGGTCTTCCTCTTTTTCTCTGACCCTCACCCTACCAAACATGATATCCTTCTACAGTGACTGGTCCCTCCTGACAATATGTCCAAAGTATGAGAGACGAAGTTTGGCCATCTTGGCCCCCAATGAGCATTCTGGCTCCACTTCTTCCACACAGATCTGTTGATTCTTTTGGCAGCTCATGGCACTTTCAATATTCTCCTCCAACACCATAACTCAAAGGCATCAATTCTTCTACAGTCTTCCTTATTCACTGTCCAGCTTTCGCATGCATATGAGGTTACTGAAAATACCATGGCTTGGGTCAGGCACACCTTAGTGTTCAAGCTGACATCTTTGCTCTTCAACACTTTAAAAAGTTCCTGTGCAGCAGATTTGCCTAATGCAATACGTCGTCTGATCTCTTGACTGCTGCTTCCATGAGTGTTGATAGTTGATCCAAGAAGAATGAAGTTCTTGACAACTTCAATCTTTTCTCCATTGATAAGAATGTTATTTACTGGTCCAGTGGTGAGGATTTTTGTTTTCTTTACACTGAGATATAATCCATACCAAAGGCTGTGCTCTTTAATCTTCATCAGTAAATTGGTATTCATACTATTGTTCATTATAGTTGAGGTTTTGTGTCAACTTGACTGGGCCAGGATTCCTAGTGGTTTTTCAGTTAAGAAAATAATTTCCCATGATGAAATCTGCTATGAACAGCTAATCAACTGAGAGGAAGTTTCCTCAGGAATGTGGCCTACTTCTAATATATTGAACACTCAGGCAAACCTTGCTTGCTTTCTTCAGGGTCTGGATTCTGCATCTGGCTGGTCACCCAACCTCCGGTTCTTTGAACTTGAGCCAGTGGCCTACTCTATTGCTTTTTGTTCCGGGCCTTACCACAGCCTCACATCTTACCTGCCTCATCTGCCTGTCTGCCGAATGACCTGTGGATCGTGGTTCAGCAGATATCAGACTGGAGTCAGAATCCACTCTAAGAACATGATTTCAGTTTGGATTATGAGATTTTCACATCTGTCTAGTATTAACTGAGCTCAAGCAGTGATGATTTTTTTCTTTAAAATTCCATTATTGATTGTATTTGCAGGAACAAAATTGGAAACTTTGTCCTGCTGCTGGTTGGTTTTGACAACTAGAGAGCATTTAAATCACCTAGAGTAAAGCCAAAAGTACATATACCAAGTCCCTATCATGAACAGATAGAATTTCCTTCATTAAGTATTTGGATGATTTCATAAGCCTTCCTCAACCAGTAGTGAATTTAGTAGATTAGTCATTTTAGACTCACTTTTGTTCTGTTTGTCATTTTTACGTCACAGGGGTGTTGGAAGGATTAATTAGTTAACATGCAAGATTCTTTGAAGATGAAAAGCAGTCTGAAATTGCTAAGTGGTGCTAGCATTCCTCTATAATACAGATTTTCCTTTTATATTCATAAAAATTCATCTACCACCTATTAACCCTTTTGGCTAATATTATTTAGTCAGCTATATTTCTCTCCGATTTGGGTTATTTCTCCCATTTTCAGTTTTTTCTTATTGGGATTCTTTCTTTCTTTCTTTAACAGTGAGATCCTGATTATTTTTTCTCAAATCCTGCTGACTGGTTATTTTTCTACTTACATTTGCGTAGTCATTGGAGTTGTGGACTGATACGCCTTAAGACCACTAAAGAGAAAAGGAAAAGTGACTATTACTAAATTTTCCAGACTCAAGCCCTGGGAATTACTCATTTGGATCAGATGGCCTAGTCCCAAAGGCAGGCAAATCTATTTGAGCCATTCAGTGATCAAATGACTGAACAGCTGAGGAAGAAAGAAGCAATTGCTTGTCTCCTGAGAGCTGATTTTTTTTAGAATGGACAGTAATTTGAAGTATCTTTCATAAGACTTAAGTGTCTATTCAAGGAAATCGGATGTGATTCCCCAGACATTCTAACTCTGTCCCTGCATACATCTAATGTCTGTAGCCACTGGACTGGTACTTGGTGAGCTGGGAGGAGATCTTCTTGCAGACACACGCTATGGTGAGGAAACCCATTTCTGATATGTATCTAAGTGAAGGGATGCTTATCCTGAAGTTGTCAAAACTGTTCTGAGCTAATTCTATTCAAACAGAGTTGGTCCCTATGAAAAAATCTTAGGGTTTCCTTCACATTTCTAACTATGATGAACCCAACCATTAATTTTCTGCTTCTCTTTTGGCCCTTACTATTCTGATGTGTAGGACCACGAGATGTTTAAATCAACTGAAAAGGAAATCAGGTTCTAAAAAGAGGTGTTGCTCATAATATTTCTAAATGATATTCTCCCTAAAAGATTATGGTGCTGACAAATATTTTATCATAAGCAGAGGCTACAAAACACAGCTACATACAAGTTCACTTGTCTTTATGTATTGGGCTTTATTTGGCTACAAACAGTTAGTCATATATCTTCCAGAGACCTATCAAACACTCATAAAATAAAATGGAAAATTATCTTGGTACAACATATTTTCTTTTGGTGTATATTTATTTTATTATTGTTGTTGTTGTTGTTAAGTGCCATTGAGTTGGTTTTGACTCACGGCAGCCCTTTATAGGGTTGCCAAGGCTGTAGATCTTTGCAGTAGCAGAAAACCTCATCCTTGTCCTGCAGAGCAGCTAGGTGGGCTCAAACTTTTGACCTTGTGGTTCAAAGTCCAGTGCTTATCCTACATAGCCACTGTGCTCCCTACTTATTATGTGTTATATATTGATTTATTATGTGTTATATATGGGAGTCCTGGTATGGCGCTGTGGGTTAATGCGCTAGACTGCAAAGTCAGTTTGATCCGCAAAGTTGGTGATTCAACCTCCTCAGCTGCTTCTTGGCAACCCTATACAGGGTCAGTATGAGTTGGAACCAACTCAACAGGACTTAATAACAACAACAAGATACTGATACAGTAGATTATATTACATCCTTTCATTATAATCCTTTCATAAGAAGGTAGCTTTTGAAAAAAGTAAATTTCTTTACCATGATATTAAAGATGAAATGCAATGGATCATGAGGTCCATTTGAACCACAAGTTCAGTGGTTCAAACCACCAGCCACTCCTTGGAAATCCTGTACAGGTTTGCTGTAACTCAAAACCCACTTGACAGGACTTAACAACAACATCAACAACAAAAACAAAATCTTAGAACAAAGTATTTTTTACTTTATAAATGTTCACAAAATTATGATCAGAATTTATACCGAGAATTTTTTGAATATTTTTTAAAATCAAGATTTTAATTTGCTATACTCTGAAGCTTTTACTTATATTCTTTACATATAAATTTTGATATCAAATAATATGTTTATTATATCTAGGTTCATTTTTAAGTAAAAGGTCTTACAGAGAATTCTAACCAGCATTTTAAAGTGTGATCCTTCCTTCACTCAAGATCTCAAACAAAAGAATTGAAGAGTTCATTTTGTTGTAGAAAAGGGATAAATAACACTGTATTTAGGGGTGATATGTTGTATTTTTCAGTTTTATTCTTACATAAATTAGTTCTTGCAAGATAATACACCCCTATAAAGTAGTATAGCTATTTCCCCCGCCCCCCTCCACTTTTAAGGCTAAAGAGAAACAAGCTCATAGAAGTCAAACAATAAACAAAGGACAAACCCAGACTCAGAGTCCAAGTAGTTTAACTGCATGGGCCAAGCATGCTAGAGAAGCAAATCAGTTAAACTTGGAAAAGGCCCAGCCCAGTCTCAGGCCCCAGCTCAAATCGCCTCATCATAAATGCGTCTGTCTCGCCTTGGCAGGCCACATAACATCGCTGAAACTATAATCTTTCCCAATTTGTATGCATGATTTAAGATAGCTATAAAAGTTATTTATAAATTTGAAGGTGCATTTAAAACATAAAGCATTAAATAAATGATTGATTCATTTGGCTAAATGTAAAATTTGAAGCTAACATAACCAAAATTTTTAAATAGGGCATTTGCAACATTCAATAATTTAAGATATAACATGCTTTTCTTTGTTTGTTCAATGCTCCTTTCTTTCTTTTTAAAAACTTTATTATTGATAAAAATAAATTTTTTTATTATTGAGATTTAGGTGAAAGTTTACAGAGAAAACTCATTTTCCATGTAACTATTCATACATATTTTATTTCATGATCTTAATTGCAATCCCCACAATTAAAAGCAAGTACACTTGCCATTTATCCTTCTTTCCTAGCCCTTCCTACCTTCTGAATTTTGTCTGTGAGCAAATGCTGTGCCTCTTACCTCCTGTGGTCGATTGTTCTAAGGAGTGTGCATCTCCTTAGTGTGTATTATTTACCTTATAGGCCTATCTACCATTTGGCTGAAAGTTGAGTTGCCAAGCTGAGTTGAATTACAGGCTTGAGGAGTGTCTAATGGACATAGTCTTTGGATATTCCACCAGTATCTACCTGGCTAGTAAGTCTTCTCTTTTTTAATGTCCCTATTTTTGTTCCATATTCTCAAAATGTAAATGCAAATAACAATAAAATACCATTTTTACCCATGAGGCCAACCAAAGCTCTAGAATATAAATATGTCATAGTAGTGAGGACACTGGAAATGAAGCCCTCATATTCTATTTAATTGCTATAAAAATGATTAATCTTCTGGAATTCACATCAATCGAAAGTTGGAGAAGCACATTTACTCATATCTAGAAATTCTTCTCTAGGGATCTCAGGGTACCAAAAGATGTGTTTATTGGAATGTAAACAATTCACTTTTAAAATTAATTCCTCCTCTCTGTTTCCCACTTTCTCACAACCCAAAATGAGGGGAGGGGAGAACAATAGCTAAAAACATTCATTAATAACCAGAACATGAAAACGAAATGTGCAAAGTATAATCAAGGAAAGTTGAAAGCTGTCAAAAATGAAAAGGAATGCATCACAATCAGTATCCTAGGCATTAGTGAGCTGAAATGGACCCGTATTAGCCATTATGAGTCAATCATATGGCTTACTACCCTGGGAAAGTGCAGTTGAAAAGGTGTGGCTTCACATTCTTTGTCAAACTCATTTAAAGATCTTTCTTAAAGTACAATGATGTCTGTGGTAGGATATTATCCATACACCAACAATCAGAACCAATTAACACCAATATTATTCGAATTTACACACCAACTACAACAGTCAGTGATGATGAAATTGAACAAGTCTACCAACTTCTTCAGTCTAAAACTGATCAAACATGCAATTAAGATCTAGTCATAATTACTGATGATTGGAAACAAAATGGAAGGATCGTAGTTGGAAGATATATCCTTGCTGAGAAAGATTATGTTGGAGTTCACACAATAGAATTTTGCAAGAATGATGATATTCATTGCAAATACATTTTTCAATAAAATAAAAGGTGACTATATACCACTCATCCATCAGTTTGTCATACTGTGGTGGCTTGTAGGCTGCTGTGATTTTAGAAACTAAGCTGCCAGTATTTGAAATACCAGCAGGGTCACTCGTGGCAGACAAGTTTCAGCAGAGTTTCCAGAGTAAGACAGACTAGGTAGAAGAAGAGGCAGACTAATTCTGAATATGTAATCACTGAAAAACTCATGAACAGCAGCAAAACATGGTTAAATATAGTTCTAGAAGATGAAAACATTATAAATGCAGCAAAACATTGATGAGTTTAGTACCAGAAGGTGAGCTCCTCAGGTTGGAAGTTACACAAAATACAACTGGTGAAGAGTTGTCTAGTCAAAGAACAGTTGACCATAATGACATGAATAGAACAAAGCATTTGGGGCCTTCATTTGCTGATGTGGCACAATCCAAAATGAAGACAAATAGCTGCAAACATTCATTAATAATTAGAATATGGAATTATGAAATATGAATCTAGAAAAAATCAGAAGTCATCAGAAATGAAATGGAACTACAAAGACCAATCTCCTAGGCATTAGTGAGCAAAAGTGGATTGGTACTGGCCATATTTAACCAATCAAGTGTATGGTTTCCTACACTGGGAATTACAAATCCAAGAGGTAAGACATTTCATTCATTGTCAAAAAGAACATTTCAAGATTTATCTTGAAGTACAATGCTACCTATGATACGATAATATCCATACGCCCATAAGAAAGACCAGTTAATATCACTATTACACAAATTTAAACACCAACCATTACAGTCAGTAATGATGAAATTGAAGAATTCTACCATTTTTCAATATGACATTGATCATAATATGCAATCAAGATGTATTGATAATTACTGGTGATTGGAATACAAAGTTTGGAAACAAAGAGGAAGTATTAGTAATTGGTAGTAGAAATGATGCTGATGATCGTATGACAAAATTTTGCAAGACCAATGATTTATTCATTGCAAATACCTTTTGTGCACAACAACAAAAAGATGACTGATCATACAGACCTCACCAGATGGAATATATTGTTGCTGTGGTTGTTGTTAGGTGCCATCAAGTAGGTACCAACCCATAGTGACCTTATGAACAGCAGAATGAAACACTGCCTGATCCTGGGCCAACCTCACTACCATTGCTACACTTGAGTCCATCGATGCTGCCACTTGACCAATCCACCTCGGGGGTCTTCGTCTTTTTCTCTGACCCTCCACCTTACCAAACATGATATCCTTCTCCAGCAGTTCGAAACTTCCATCTGTTCCATGGGAGAAAGATGAAGCTTTCTGCTCCCATAGAGATTTACAGCCTCAAAAACACTGTACAGGGTCACTATGAGTTGGAACCGACTCCAGCATACACAGCCACCACCACCACCACTCATCAGTATGAACTCATAAAGATAACTAGATAGTGGTAGAAAAGATACCAACCCAAACAAGCAGTAGACTTGGGGAAAGCAGTATACACTAAGAGGAAAATAAGAAAATTTAATTAAATTCCCAGGGTCCATGTATGGAACAAACAGTTAAGTGTTCTATTGCTAAATGAAAGGTTGGTACCACATAAGAAAGTCCTGGAAATCTGCTTCCAAAAGGCCACCGTCTTGAGAACCTTATAGAGCAGCTCTACCCTACACCCATGGGGTTATCAGAAATTGAGATCAAATCCACAACAGCTTGTAACAAAATATCCTCAGTGATCTGAGGACATTAAATGCAAAATTAAATATGAAAAGATTGCTATACAAGAAATTTTCAGCAAGTAATCATGAGTTCATACAAATTAAAAATATGATAACAAAAATACTAAAAGTAAGTAAAGAAATAATAATTAAATCGGATAAAAGAACAAAAACTGTAGAAGAAAAATGCAAAGATCAGAAAATAAGAGATAAAAATTAAAAAAAAAAAAAAAAAAAGTGAATCATCCCAGAAAGTCCAACTAAGAGGGCTAAAAATTATGATATGCAAAGAAAAAATTGCCATAAAAGTCATGAAAAAAATACTCAAGTTTAATAGTGACTTCTCTAAGGATTTCACACCTCAAAGGTGTTCAAAATGAAAATTCATTATATCATAGAAAAAAAAAGAAAAGAGGAAATCTTAAAAGCTTTACAGACAAACTAACAAATAAGTCACGTGCAATGTTCAGGAATCAAAATGAGTTCAGATATCTTAAATCCAATGGACGGTAATAGAGGGATACAGTCATGTTTTGAGGGGAAAATGTAAATTTAACTTATGCACATACTAAATTATAAATCAATGCAAAAGTGGAATGAAGTCCTTATCAGTCATAAAAGCCTGCAACAGATTCACTCTTTGTTCACCAGTTATGAAGATGCTACTATTGTGTGTACCTCACCAAAATAAGAGCGTAAACCCACAGAGTTGAAGACATTCAACCCAGAAAAGAGAAGAATACAGGGAATTCCTAGGATGAAGCTTTATCAAAACTCCAGAATGATCACTGTCCACTATAAGTGGAGGGAAACCAGTCTATACTGGGGTAGTAAGAAAGCGCTAAGCTTTCATCAAAATGAAATATGCAAGCTATCTTATATAGCTGACTGCTTTGCAAGGGGGATAAGGTAACTGGGAAAGAATGCGTGTTTGAATTACTGAGAAATGTACCAAAAATTCAGGAATTAAAATACAAAGTAGTAATGAGAGAAGCCAAAAATTTTTGCAGAAAAGAAAATCATGAATTGGATAGGATATAAATTGTTTAAATAATAAACATGTAATATTAATATAACCTCAATTATTACATAATTCTATTAGAGTGATGGGAAATAGAAGAGTATTTGTGATGTGGCAGGGAAGGAAGAAAGAAAGTCATAAATCAAGCATCTTTGAAAAAACTTACTAAAAAAAAAAAAGTTGCTATATGAACACAATAGTTAGAGAGATATGGATAATCCCAAAATAATCAAACAAGAGTGAAAGGGGATAAGGATATAATGAAGAATAAGACAAAGATGGAGAAAGAGTGGCAGCAAAGAAGACAAAGAGGACAGAAGAGGTAGAAGAAAGAAAAGGAAGAAAAGAGAGGTTTGGACATATAGGAACTCAACCCGCAAGATATCATGATGTCTTGGAAGACTGCAATAATTAGTACAGTGTGGAAATGGACATGTTGTTGTTAAGTGCTGTCGATTCAGTTCTGACCCATAGCAACCCTGTATTGGGTTTCCGGAGAGCAGCTGGTGAGCTTGAACTGCCAACCTTACAGTTCAAAGGGCTTTGCAATCTGGCCATTAACCCACAATGCCACACCAGGACTCCTGGGAATGGACATAGGAATTGACAAATTAATGGCAGAGAATAGGAGATCTAGATTAAAACATAAATAATTGTATATATGAATAAATGTTTTTATTTCATTTAGAAGGAGCTCTGGTAGCATAGTAGTTACAAATTGGGCTGCAAACCTCAGGGTCAGCAGTTCAAAACTACCAGCTGTTCTGCGGGAGAAAGATGAGGCTTTCTGCTCCTGTAAAGATTTACAGCCTTGGAAACCCTGTACAGGGTCGCTATGAGTCGGAACCAACTCCATGGCACATAACAACAACAACAACAACAGATGGTCTTGCAGATCAGTCAAGAAATGATGGAACATGTCTCATGGAACATTAATTTAGCAATATTGAAGAATGATCAGAGAAATAAGTGATTACTGCCTCTAAGATGTAAACTTTTGGGATTGCGAAGGATGCTGGAGAAAACTACTGTTTTGAATTATAAGCTTCAATGGACTGTTTAAATTTTAAAAGCACGTTGCTGTTAAATGCTGCTAAGTTGGTTCTGACCATTAGCTACTCTGTGTAGGGTTTCTGGGAGTCCTGGTGTGGCACTGTGGATTAATGTGTTAGACAGCAAAGTCATTTGAACCACAAGTTCTGTGGTTCAAGCTCACCAGCCACTCCTCAGAAACCCTGTATAGGGCTGCTATGGGTTGAAACTGACTCAAAGGCACTAAACAATAGGGTTTCTGAGTAACAGCAGGTGGGTTTGAACAACCGACCTTATTTTTAGTAGCTCAGTGTTCATCCTACAGTGCCACATATTGTTGTTGTTGTTGTTAAGTACCATCAAGTCAATTCTGACCCATAGTGACCCTGTATAGGATTTCCAATGAGCAGCTGGTGAGCTTGAACCACCAACCTTACAGTTCAAATGACTTTGCCATTTGACACATTAGCCCACAGCACCACATATTACTTTGATAAAATAAATTTTAATTTAAAATTAAATCATCTGCCTTCTATAGGAGAAAGTCTGCAGTCTAAATTGGAGCTATGTTGAACATTGTTCTAGAGCTACTTATAGATGTGATTTGAATCTGCCATCTCGCTCTCTCCAGCATGCTTGAACTGTAATCACCATAGTCATCCAGAAAACTAATATTCTTTTCTGTCAAATGAACTCTCGGTCTCAAAATCCCAATACTTTTTTTAAAAAACTCATTCCCCATATCTACAAAATCCAAACCTAACAGCAAGAACATTAGAGGGGGAAAAATGAAATTCATAATGGTAACAGCTCAAGTTACCAGTCATTCATGGAAAAACAGAAAATAGAGATGCAACAAATGATTAGGTAATCTTGTTTCCTAGAGTATTTATCCTCTAGTGGGTTATATAGCAAGGCTTGTTTTGAATGACTCAAGAAAGGAGTCATTCACACCACTATCCAGGGAAATCTATCCAGTCTTAGCAACAGAGCACCTGCAGTGATGCTATCCTGCAGATGTGCCAGATGGGCTGAGCTATAGGAATGGCTCTTTGGGGAAAAGAAACAGAGAGACAGGGAAACAAACGTCTCTGGAAAAGGATGCACTTACACCAGCATGCTGTTTCCCAGAATTAAAAAGTCTCAAAATCACATCAGGAAAGTCTTTCCCATGTCACCTCTGGTCATGGCATGATGGCGATTAAAGACAAAATCAGCAAGAAGTCTAAACCCAAAATAATTTCTTGCGGGTATAAACACAGTGTGGTGCAAGGTAGAATAAGCTGGTCCTAAATCATTATTGTTCCCAAATTGGCACTTTGATCCCAGAAGGATATTTCTCCCAAGATCCACTTCCTTATGTTATTTTAGCAGGAAAAACATAGTGAATGATGAACTCGTCTTTTGATTTGTGTTCACAAACTTGAGATCTCCGTACAGTTTAAAGTTAATTTATTGGGCATTGTGCTTGGCTCAATACAAAGAAGAATAAGAAAATGTTAGAGAATAAGAAAACCTAAGAGTCCTGGTGTGGCACTATAGAATATGCACTGGACTGCTAACTGCAAGGTCTACAGTTCAAACACACTAGTAGCTTCTCAGAAGCCCTTATACCTAGATTTCTACTATCAATAATAACTAACATGTTTGTCTTTTACTTTTTTATCCCAGTTCCTTTCTGTGTTTCTCATTTCCATTCCTCTTTCTTTCCTAGTCCTTCTCAATGTTGCCCTTGAGGAAATGCTCTCCTTTTAATCACAGGGGGTTGATTATTCTCAGGCTTGTGCACCTCTCGCACTTATTGTTTACTTCATAAGCATGTCTATTGTTTGGCTAAAAAGTGAGCCTCAAGGGTGAGTTCAGTACCAGTTCTGAACGGTGACTAAGGGCCACAGGTTGAAGGGGTCCACGAGTGTCTATCCAACCAGTAAGTCTGGTTTTTGTTTGTTTGTTTGTTTTTACTTTTGATCTACAGTTTTCTCACATTTTATCTAGGACTTTCTAATATGATCCTTTTCAAAGCAGTTGGTAGTGGTAACTGGGCACCATCTGATTCTTTTGATCTCTGAGTTGTGGAAATTGGTGTTCACATAGTTCATCAATCCCTTGCACTAATTATTTCTATACATTCTCCATTTTCTTCATTCCTGTTTGATATAGACTGGGAGAAACCAACAGTTGCACCTTAGATAACTACTCACAAACTTTTAAGATCCCAGTTGCTACTCACTCACTAAATCAGCATATAAAAAAATTTATTTGTTGTGACCTATGTTATGCCAATTGTTCTTAGTATCGCCAAAGACTATGGTCCTAAACCAATAGGCCCAGCAATTCATTCCTTCAAAGTGTCTGGCTACGTTGTTATTCTTTTTAATGCCATTATGTTAGTTCCAATTCATAGTGACACAGTAGAATTTCAGAAGCTGCGAATCTTTAAGGGATCAGAAAATATCATCTTTATTCTGTGGAACTGCTGGTGGGCTCGTACCACCAAACTTATAGTTAGCAGTTCAATGCATATCCTACAGAGCCACAGTTTTCATAAACTTTCATGCTATATTTTTTTAGTATTTTTTTTTTTTTTATGTTCTAGGCTTTAGTCCTAAATTATGTATTTTAATTCTCATGATGAATCACATTTCTTTCTTTAGGCATTGGACATATGCCTTTGTAACTTTACCTTCTAATATATAAAATAGTGATAACAACAGTTGTATCCTAATAGTTACTATGAAAAATTAATTAATGTATACACTTTGAACAGAACCTGGCACATAGAAAAGTTATCTAACTGTTAACTCGTATTATCACAGTAATCCCTTAGTTGCTGTTGTTAAGCACTGTAGAATTGATCCCAACTTATAGCTACCCTTTATAAGATTTCCAAGGAGTGGCTGGTAGGTTTGAACTTCCAACCTTGTGGTTATCAGTCTCATGCTTTTCCTACAGTACCACGCCAGTACCCCTGGGACAGTGTAAATGATTAACGTGTATGGCAGGTAACCAAAATCGTGGAACTTTTAGTCTACTTTGAGGTACCTCAAAAGAAAGGTTTGGTGATCTTCCAAAATAGCAGTTATTATTAAAAACCCTATGGAGTGCACGTGAATTCTGAGACACGTGGGGTCACCACCTGTCATAACTGACTCATAGGCAACTGCTTTTATTTTTAATATTTAAAAAACAATGCCACTGAGACGATTTTAACTCATAGGGACCCTATGTAGAGTTTCTGGACCTGTATATCTTTAGGGGGCCATCATCCTTCACCCATGGAGCAACTGGTGGGTTTTCACTGCCTGCTTGGTGGTTAGTAGTTCAATGCCAAGCCCACAGCATGACTAGCACTTTAAAATCTAGGCCTATGACTATAAATGCCATTTCTGTGTTGATGATGTTACATTTAGTTATCTCTTTGCAGAAGTTTCATATGCTAATTTTACTAACATAATCTTCACATAAGTATCTGCTAGCCAATTAAAATTAACATTGCCAATAACCCATTGCCAACAAGTTGATTCAGATTCAGAGCAAATCTATAGAAGAGAATTGTTGTTAAGTGCCACAAAGTAGAACTGCCCAATTGTGTTTCCAAAGCTGTAATGTTTACAGAAGCAAACCATTACATCTTTCTTCCAAAGATCAGTTGGTTGGTTTGAGTCACCACCCTTCCGTTAGCAGCTAAGTACTTAACTATCATGCTACTAGAGCTCATTAACATAGTCAGTGCTGTTGTATTTCTTGCTGTCAAGAAACTTCTGACTCACAGTGACTCTACATATGATTTTCAAGGAGCAGCGGGGGGATTTGAACTGCTGACCTCGTGGTTTGCAGTCCAGTGCTGAGCCTACAGCGCCATACCAACATAGTCAATATGACTCTTGATTTCCTCCCATCTCCAAAGAGAAAATCCCAGCTCTTCTTCCAAGAACCCTCAGTACATGATACCAAGATAGTCAGTAAGGAATCAAGTTTAAGCAGATTCTAGAACCCAGCTGCCTGAGTTCAAATCTATCTTTTACTATTTGGTTAACCATGGGCAAATTTTTTCTATTTCAGTGCTTCTACTTCCTCGTCTGTAAAATATGGAGAAAAAAAAACCCATCTGCTTTCAAAGAGTACTGAAGAATCCAGAGCTTGTTAAACTGCTTAGAATAGTGCAATGGTGCCTAGTTCATAGAGTAAACACTGTGAAAGCTAGGAGTGTTGTGACTGTATAACAAGCAATGGACTGTGAACCACGAGATCCATGGTTTGAGGCCTCCAGCTGCTTCCTGGGATAAAGATGAGGCTTTCTGTTCCCTCAAAGATTTAAAGCCTCAGAAATCTTCTACAGGGTTTCAATGACTCGGAACAGACTCAACAGTACTTAACAACAGCAAATGTTCACGGGAGCAAGAAAGCTCATCTTTCCCCAGTGGAGAGGCTGGTGAATTTGAACTGCTGACATTGTGGTTAGCACTTCAGTGTTTATTCTACAGAGTCATCAGCACTTCTTTATATTGTTATTGTTCAGGACCATCAAGCTGATTCCAACTAATAACAACATTGTATAGGGTTTCCATAAAGTGGTTCGTGATTTGAACCATAGACCTTAAGTTAGCAGTCCAGTGCTTATCGTACAGTGCCACACTAGAACTCCGATACTGTAACTGTTATTGTTGTTGAAGGCTAATAAGTAGGTTCCGACTCATAGAGACCTTGTATAGAGATCCTGAAAAACACCTGGTGAGTTTGAACCTCCACCTCCCAACTTGTGCTTCAAATGACCTTGTGGTATAGGGCCTGTCCTACTGTGCCACATCGGGACTTAGCCACCATTTGTTAATGCCTACCCACTGCAGTGATCTCCTATTCAGTCTCCCTGCCTCCGTGCCTATTTATTCCCATCCTGTCATCTATCTCCAGTGGCAGCAACATTGATCATTTTAAACATAAGTCATCAAATCACCTTCCTCCATAGAGCACTCCAATATGCATGTAATATTCCCTGTAAACTAGAATGCAGTGGAAACTTTACTTAATGGTGTTTCTGAGGCTCCAGAACATGGGACCAGATTACCACTGTTCAAACTGAGACAAGCTATTATCATGCCTCGTGCCTTGGTTTCCTTATCTGCACAATGAGACTAATGACAATACGCACCTCACTGAAGTCATTGGATACAAACTTTTAACATGCTTGACTGATAACAAGGAGGTTAGAAGCTTGAGTAGCCAGCAAATGTCTAGGGAAGAAGTAGTGTACTTTCCCCAAGTCAGCCATTGAAAAGCTTCTGAATTCCTCAAAAAAAAAAAAAGATCATATGGAGCAGAAATTCCACTTGCGTGTATATACCCAAAAGACTTGAAAGCTGAGACTTGCAGCACTATTCCAAATAGCCAAGATGGAAACAACCATCAGCAGATGAACAGAAAAACAATATATGGCGCATACATATAATGGAATACTGCTCAGTCAGTAGAAGATACAATGTCTTGATTGTTGTTGTTGTTAACTGCGATCACGTCAGTTCCAACCCGTAGTGAGCCCCTATAGGGTTTCTGAGGAGCAGCTGATGAGCTTGAACCACCAACCTTGGGGTTCAACCTGACCTTACAGTCCAGTGCATTATCGCCCAGAGCCATATCAGGACTCCAAAGTCTTGATACATGCTACAATATTGATTGTACTTGAAGACATTATACTGAATGACATGTCAACCACAAATGGAAAAATATATTGGCTCATTTATGTAAAAAGACAAGAAAAGGCAAATGTTTGAAATGCTGACTCTGTGGTTAGCGATAATCTAGTTAGTGCTTGGTGGTGCTGTTAAGTGCCGCTGAGTCAGTTCCACCTCAAAGCAATCCTGTATAGGTTACTGAGGAGATGGTTGGTGAGTCTGAACTGCCAATTTTGCAATTCAAACCAACCATGAGGTCAAGTACATCATCCCACAATGCCACACCAGGATTTTAGTTAGGGTTTCTTGTTATTGTTGTTGAGTGCCGTAAAGTAGGTTCCGACTCACAGAAACCCTGTATAGTGTTTCTGAGATGCTACTGGTGAGCTTGAACCACCAATCTTGCAGTTCAAACCGACTTTGCAGTCCACAGTGCCACACTAGTGCTTAGGGCTCCTTAGTCAGTCAATATACAAGTCAATGAATATGCAGCATACTACAACTGCATATCATGTCACATTTGCATTTCTTGATCAGAAACCATGTTTGCTCAGCAGTTGCCAGAGTAGCTGAGTGTTAGGATGGTATTAGTGAAACTGGATTCAGTTGCAAATTATTTTCTCTCCTTGCAGATGTGAACTAGCTGAGGTGTGAAGTCATCGTCATACTTTGGCACATTACTGTAGTGCTTGGCTGGAGAGTTTCTAAAAAAAACAAGCAAAGAATTAAACTGTGGGAGAGCTTGCAGTGCAGCTGGAAATAGCAGTCTCCGATGAGTGGGCTGAGCCAACAAGCAAAATTAAATAATGTTCTGGAAAGTGATCTTGCTTCAAGCACTGCATTTCCCAGCTTTTCTGACATCTCTGTGCTAAGGGCAGGAGCCAGCACAGACTCAAGTCTTATGAATACTGCCCTTTAAGACTGACATGGAGCCAAATTTAAAATCAGATGCCTACTTGAAAAAGAAATTAAGAGAACTGGTTGAAACATGTTGAATAAGAAAATTATATACTTTATCATGCACAACCAAAAATCCTGCAATGTCAGTGCTAAAACTGTATTAACTAACTAGCTATGAATGTACCATGTAGTAATCAAGTGAAGCTATGTGTGGTGATACAAAAATCAATGACTATATTGCAAGTATATCATGAGGGCAAGTGAAAACCTAGATTATATATGCTCCTTTTTTTTTTTTTATTGTGAATTATGTGATAGTTTACATGGGAGAACATTAGCTTTACATTCATCCTATCATATATCATTTCATTGCCATGGTTGCAATCCCCTCCATGTATCATCAAACAACCAAAGGATATAGCCCACAAGCCTGCCCCTCAGTCATCAGCACACAGCCCCTTCAGCACACAGCCCCTCTCCCTCTCTGGGTCTAGAGTCCCCAGCCACTCCAACTCTCCAGCCCCATCATCTCTGCCTCCATCTCTGGTGTCACTGTTTCTCTGGGTAGGGTCCTGCTCTTCGCTCTTCTCCCTTGATGGTCCCAGGGACCTCCGCTCCTAGACTGCAAAGTCAACTACTCCACTCCTTTTGCTACAAAACATCTACCTTTACACTTCCAACACTCACGGAAGCAGCAGTCAAGAGATCAGATGACATATTACATTAGGCAAATCTGTGGCACAGGAACTTTTTAAAGTGTTGAAGAGCAGAGATGTCAGCTTGAGGACTAAGGCACACCTGACCCAAGCCATAGTGTTTTCAATAACCTCATATGGATGCGAAAGCTGGACAGTGAATAAGGAAGATTGTAGAAGAATTGATGCCTTTGAATTATGGTGTTGGAGGAAAATACTAAAAGTGCCATGGGCTGCCAAAAGAACCAATAGATCTGTTTTGGAAGAAGTGCAAACAGAGTGCTCCTTAGAGGTCAAGATAGCCAAACTTAATCTCTCATATTCTGGACACATTGTCAGGAGGGAACAGTCATTTGGTAAGATGGAGGGTCAGAGAAAAAGAGGAAGATCCCCCAATGAGATGGATTGGCAAGGTGGCAGCATTGATGGACTCAAATGTGCCAACAGTAGTGAGGTTGGCCCAGGATTGGACATTGTTTCATTTTGCTGTGCATAGGGTCGCTATGAGTTGGTTCTGACTCAACGGCACCTAACAACAACAACAAAACCAATCCTGATGCCACATTTTTCTTCAAATAAGCCAACTTCTCAGATTATTTGCTCAGCATACAGGTTGAATAAGTATGGTGAAAGAATACAACCATGTCATACACCTTTCTTAATTTTAAACCATTCAGTATTCTATTGTGCTGGTCAACCAACTGTCTCTTGGTCCATGTACAGATTCTTCATCAGCACAATTAAGTGTTCTGGAATAATCATACTTCACAATGTTGTCCATAGTTTGTCATGATCCACACAATTGAAAGCCTTTGCGTAGTCAATAAAGCACAGGTAAACATCTTTCTGATATTCTCTGTTTTCAGCCAAAATCCATTGGACATCAGCAATAATGTCCCTCACTCCACGGCCTCTTCTGAATACAGCTTGAACCTCTGGAAGTTCTCTGTCAATGTAGGCTTGCAGCCATTTCTTTATTACCTTTAGTAATACAGAATGGGCTATCAAAGATATTGTCCAATGATTTCTGCATTCCACTGGGTCACTTCTCTTTGGAATGGATCTTTTTCAATCTATTGGCCAGTTAGTTGTCTTCCAAATTTCTTGGCATAGATGAATGAGTGCCTCCTGTGCCGACTCACTTTCTCGAAAGATTCCATTTTGTATTCCATCAATTTCTGGTGCCTTGTTCTTTGCCAATTCCTTCAAAGCACCTTGGACTTCCTCCTTCAATATCATTGGCTCTTGATCATATGCTACTTCTTGAATTGGCTGAACATCAACCATTTCCTTTTGGTACAGTGACTGTAAATTCCTTCTAACTTCTTTTGATGCTTTCTGCATCATTCAATAATTTGGACAGAGAATCCTTCAATAACAAAAGTCGAGGCTTGAATTTTTTCTTCAGTTCCCCCAGCTTGAGATAAGCTGAGCATGTTTTTCCTTTGATTTTCTGACTCCAAATCTTTGCACATTTTGTTGTAATATTTGACTTTACCTTCTAGAGCTGATCTTTGAAATTTTCTGTTCAGCTCTTGGATCTCCTCATTTCTTCCATTTGCTTTAGCATCTCTACTCTGGAGAACAAGTTTCAGTGTCTTTTCTGACATCCATTTTGACCTTCTCCTTCTTTCTTGTCTTGTCAATGACTTTTTGCTTTCTTCATGTATGATGTTCTTGATGTCATTCCACAACTCTTCAGGTCTTCGGTCTTTAGTGTTTAATGTATCAATCTGTTATTCAGATGATCTCTAAATTAGGTGGGATATATTCAAAGTCATATTTTGGCTCTCATGGACTTGTTTTCATTTTCTTCAGCTTCAGTTTGAATTTGCATATGAACAATTGATGGTCTGTTCCACAATCTGCCCCTAGTTTTGTTTTCATTGATGATATGGAGCTTTTTCATCATATCTTTTAGTCAAAAGATGTAGTCAATTTGATTTTTATGTATTCCATCTGGTGAGGTCTGTGTGTAGAGTCATCTCTTATGCTGTCTAAAGAAGGTATTTGAAATGAATAAGTAATTGATTCTGCAGAATTCTATCATGCAATCTCCAGCATCATTTCTATCACCAAGGTCATATTTTCCAACTACTGATCCTTCCTCTTTGCTCCCAACCTTTGCATTCCAGTCACCACTAATGATCAATACATCTTGATTATATGTTTGATCAACTGCAGATTGAAGAATCTGCTAGAATTCTTCAATTTCATGCTCCGTGATTTTAGTGGTTGGTGCATGAATTTGAATAACAGTGGTATTAACTGGGCTTCCCTGTAGGCACATGGATATTATCCTATCACAGACAGCATTGCACCTCATGACTGATCTGGATATGTTCTTTCTGACAATGAATGCAACACCATTCCTCTTCAACTTGTCATTCCTGGCATAGTAAACCATGTGATTGTTAGATTCAAAATTCAGTCCATTTCAGCTCACTGATGCCTAACATATCAATGTTTATGCATTCCATTTCATTTTTGACAACTTCCAATTTTCCCAGATTCATACTTCGTACAATCCATGTTCTGATTTTCAAGGGATGTTTACACTGTTTCTCTTCATTTTGAGTTGTGCCCCATCAGCAAATGAAGGTTCTGTGGGCTTTTCTCCCACGGGCTTTACTTCATTCACGTCATCATGGTCAACTCTACTTTGAGGAGGCAGCTCTTCCCCAGTCGCATTTTGAGTTCCTTCTAACCTGAGGATATCTGTCAGTGTTTCTCTGGTATTCATAAAGTTTTCAGTGACTAAATATCGGAAGTAGTTTGTCACTCCTTCTTGCTAGTCTGTCTTAGTCTGGAAGCTCATCTGAAGCCTGTCCACCCTGGGTGACCCTGCTGGTATTTAAAATACCAATGGCATAGCTTCCAGAATCACAGCAACTCATAAGCCATCACAGTATGACAAACTGATGGATAAGTGATAACTCTTATTAGCCAATTGTTGTTGTTGTTGTTATGTGCTGTCGAGTCGGTTCCGACCCATAGCGACCCTGTACAGGGTTTCCGAGTGTGTAAATCTTTACGGGAGTAGAAAGCCTCATCTTTCTCCTGTGGAGCAGCTGGAAGTTTCTAACCGCTGACCTTAAGGTTCGCAGCCCGATTCGTAACCACTACGCTACCAGAGCTCCTTCTTATTAACCAATAATTACCAGAGCTCCTTCTTATTAGCCAATTTGTTGTTGTTGTTTTTAAGTAGATACAAATCAGTTCACACCAGCATTAATAGTAAGTTCATGAAAACAGAAAACAACAAATGCTAGCAAGGGTGTGGAGAGAGTGGGATGCTGCTACATCACTGATGAGACGGCAAAATGGTTCACCCACTAGGGAAATGGTATAGCTCTTCCTCAGAGAGTTGGGAATAAAAATACTATATGTGACACATTTCATAACATGAATGAAACTGGAGGACATTATGTTGAGTGAAATGAGTCAACCACAAAATGTCAAATATTGCATGATATCACTATTGTAAAAACTCAAGCAAGGTTTTCATGCTGAAAGAGGCATTTTTTGATGGTTACCAGGAGTGGGAGGGAAGGGAGAGGCATCAACTGCCTAGAGGATAGACACATGTTACCTCAGGTGACAGGGAGGGTGATATACAAGAAGAGAGGTTGAAAGAACAATGATGAAGGCAGGTGAAGACATAGGGAGATTTGCAAGGGCTAAAGGGGATAGAGGTAAATAGTGTTACATACACAACCTTGGAACAACAGTGTTCTGTAGGTAGACACATGGACAGATATACAGGCTGAATGGATATGAGAGGAAGAGTGGGACTACACTCACAAATATATAATGATTTGAAAGATGACAGTCATATATGGGTTTTTGCCTTTGCTGCAAACACAACTA
Organism: Chrysochloris asiatica; assembly: GCF_000296735.1. Classification (NCBI taxonomy): domain Eukaryota; kingdom Metazoa; phylum Chordata; class Mammalia; order Afrosoricida; family Chrysochloridae; genus Chrysochloris; species Chrysochloris asiatica. The sequence continues at coordinate 2,801,678 of NW_006408682.1, forward strand.
TGAATGTGGCAGAGCACAAAGTAGACAAACCAATGAAAACTTCTGAGATATTATCAAACATCTTGGGGCTGGGGATTCAGACCATAGTGTCATGGGACCCTGGTCAATTAGTATATCATAGTCCACGAAGACAATGTCCTAAATTCTACTTTGGTGAGCAGCTTCTGGGATCTTAAAAGCTGTCTCTTGATAGAGCGACCAAAGTACAACTATTGGTCTCTCTACATGTGGAAGAAAGAAGAGTGATGAGAACGGAAAATGCATGGAATCAATGAGACCAGTGGACTAATGGAACATGCGAGCATTAGTCTCTACAACCCTGAGACCAGAACTAGATGATTCCTGGAGACCACTACCAACTGCACTGACACGCAGAAGTTTCTGGATATAGCAGCAGAAATTGTGGAACAAATCTAAAAATTGTACAAACAAAAAACAGAGTTACTTACAGGAAGCAGGTCAAAGAGACTGGAGGAACCTGAGACTATGGGCCTTGATCACACTTTAGGCCTGGAAAGGACCTCATGCTCCAGGCCCAATTTTCAGCTAAGTAGTAAATAGCTATATAGGCGGATAACATCACTAGTAAGGCATATTCACCAGGAATTGTCAGTCAAAATCCAAAGGGCAACCTTTACTTAAGAACCAAGTGGAGAAGGGATGGGAAGGTGGGTGGGATGTAAACAGGAAGCACAGGGAGGAAGTGGGATAATTGTTGCAGGGAGGGGATTGCTATCATTGATATGAAATACAGCTAATGATTTGTTGAATGTAAAACTGATGATGTTTTCAGTAAGCCTTCACTCAATTCACAATAAAAAGTGGAGGAAAAATAGGAACAAACAGACACTGAAAAAAATAAGATGGAAAGAATTCACGGAGTCACTCTACAAAAAAAAAAAAAAAAAAAATTGTCATTGCTACATTATGATCAAGAACTGATGGGAATACAGGAACATTCTAAGCTGCACTAAGGCACTGGTGAAAAATAAGTTTGAAAGACTTGATGGAATAGAAATTGAAATGTTTCAAAAACTGATGCAGCACTGGAGGCGCTCACTTATCTATGCCAAGAAATTTGGAATACAGTTATCAACCGATTGAAAGACAGTCAGATTTGTGCCCATTCTAAAGATAGTTGACTCAATAAAATACAGATATCACCCACCAATATCATTAATATCACATGAAAGTAAATTTTTTCTGAAGATAATTTAAAAACCATTGCAGCAATAGATCAACAGGAAGCTGTCAGAATTCAAACCATTTTCAAAAGAGGACATGAAACTAGGGATATCATTGCTGAAACTAGAAATATCATTCCTGGAACTAGGGCTATCATTGCTGATGCCAGACGTATCTTATCTAAAAGCAGAAAATACTTGAAAGATGTTTGCTTGTGCTTTAATGACTACACAAAGGCATTCAACTATTTAGATCATATCAAACTATGGACAACACCAAAAAGAATGGGTATTTGAGAATACTCAGTTGTGCTCATGAGGACCTTGTTCATAGATCAAGCGGAAGTTGTTCCATGAGAACAAGGGGATATTGATTGGTTTAAAATCAGGAAAGGTCTGTGGCCCCATTTACCATAATTATTTTATCTGTATTCATTCTGTATGCCAACCAAGGAGTCCTTATGTGTCACTGTGGGTTAATGCACTGGACTCCAAAGTTGATTTGAACTGCAAAGTCATCAGTTGAAATTCACCAGTCACTCCTCAGAAACTCTATACAGGATCTCTATGAGTCAGAACCAACCGATGACATTTTACAACAAGAACAACATGCTAAACAAATAATCAGAGAAACTGGATAATTAGGACAGCATAGCATAATTTAATTGTGCTCATGAGGAATCTGTACATGCACATGGCAGTTGTTGTAACAGAACATGGGAACAATGAATGGTTTAAAAATTAAGAAAGGTGTGTGACAGAGTTATATTCATTCACCTTACTTATTCAACTTATGTACTGAGCAAATAATCCCAGAAACTGGGTTACATGAAGAAAAATGTGGCATCAGAATTGGACAAATACTCATTAACAACCTACAATATGCAAATGATACAACCTTGCTTGCTGAAAGTGAAGAGGACTTGAAACATTTACTTATGAAGATCAAAGAGCACGGCCTTTGGTATGGATTGCATCTCAATGTCAAGAAAACAAAAATCCTTATCACTGCACCAATAAACAACATGTCTTATCAATAGAGAAAATGCTGAAGTTATCAAGGACTTTATTCTTCTTGGATCAACTATCAACACTCATGGAAGCAGCAGTCAAGAAATTAAAAGACATATTGCATTAGGCAAATCTGCTGCACAAGACCTTTCTGAAGTGTTGAAGAGCAAATATATCAGCTTGAGGACTAAGGTGTGCCTGGCCCAAGCCATTATATTTTCAGTAATCTCATATGCATGCGAAAGCTGTACAGTGAATAAGAAAGACCAAAGAAGAACTGATGCTTTTGAGTTATGGTGTTGGGGAGAATATTGAAAGTGCCATGGGCTGCCAAAAGAACCAAGATGGCCAAACTTCATCTCTCACACTTCGGACATATTGTCAGGAGGGACCAGTCACTGGAACAGGATACCATATTTGGTAACATGGAGAATAAGAGAAAAAGGAAGACCCCCAGTGAGATGGATTGGCAAAGTGGCAGCATCAATGGGCTCAAGTGTGGCAACAACTGTGATGTTGGCCCAGGATCGGGCAGTGTTTCATTCTGCTGTACACAAGGTCGCTATCAGTCCATACTGACTCGATGGCACCTAACAACAACAACAATGGCATCAGGATTGGAGAAAGACTTGTTAACAACTTGCAGTACATGGATGACACACCTTGATTGCTAGAAGTTGTTGTTATTGTTATTATGTGCCATGGAGTTGGTTCCGACTCATAGCGACCCTATAAAGGGTTTCCAAAGCTGTAAGTCTTTATGGGAGCAGAAAGCCTCATCTTTCTCCTGTGGAACAGCTGGTAGTTTCAAACTGCTGACCCTGAGGTTCGCAGCCCGAGAAGACTTAAGATCCTTACTGATGAAGACTACAGTCTTCAGTGTGGATTGTACCTCAGTGTAAAGAAAACAAAAATCTTCACAACTGGACCAATAACAAAATCATGATAAATGAAGAAAAGAATTAAGTTGTCAAAGACTTCATTTTGTATGGATCCACAGTCAATGCTCATGAAAACTTCATTCAAAATAACAAAAAAACATATTGCATTAGTCAAACAACTGCAAAACACCTCTTCAAAATGTTCAGAAACAAAGATGTTATGTTGAGTACTAAGATGTGTTTGACCCAAGCCATGATGTTTTCAATTGTCTCATGCTTGTGAAAGTTGGACTATGAATAAGGGAGACCAATGTAGAACGGATGTTTTTGCATTATGGTTTTGGTGAATAATGCCAGAAGAACAAACAAATTTGTCTTGGAAGAAGTAGAATCAGAATCCTCCTTAGATGGTGAGACTTGGTCGCTCTTACTTCAGACATTCTGTCAGAAGGGACCAGTCCCTGGAGCAGGACATCATCACATGCTTGGTAAACTGGAGGGTCAGCAAAAAAGAGAAAGACCCCCCCAATGAGATGGAATGACATAAGAGAAGCAAGAATGGGCTGAAACATAACAATTGTGAGCAGGGTGCAGGATGGAAGTGTTTCTGTTGTGCATGGGGTTAATATGAGTAAGGTTTGGCTTGATGGCACCTAACAACAATAACACAAAGTTGGCAGTTCAGATCGTCCCAAAGGTGCCTCAGAAGAAAACTCTGGGTATCTGCTTCTGGAAGGTCACAGCCATAACAATCTTGTGGAATACAGCTCTACTCTGATACACATGGGATCACTCGGAGTTAGATTCTATGCAAAGGCAACTAGCTTGATCATCTGGTGGTTACTGTTGGGATTGTTGTTAAGTGCCATCAAATTTCCAATGAGCGGCTGGTGAGTTTGAACCGCCAACCTTGTGGTTAAAACCAACCTCCAGTTCAGTGTTTTATCCCACAGCATCACACCAGGACTCCCTGGTTAGTAGCAGTAACATAATATTGTAAATTATAGAATATATACCTTGTGATCATGACAAGCTATAAAAAAAATTGTTATAATTCTTTATAATTTTAGCTATAAAACTTGTGATAATGATAAAATATTGCCTTTTCAGTGGAATTTATCTTTAATATTCAGAAATGTATCCCCAATCTTGGGGAGTGTGGTGGCTCTGTATGACAAGCACTGGACTGTGAACCACAAGGTTGGTGGTTTGAGCCCAGTAGCAGCTTTGTGGGAGAAAAAATGTGCTTTTCTGTTCCAAAAAAGATGTACAGCCTCAGAACCCCTATGCAGGGTCGCTATGACTTGGAACTGACTCCACAGCACTTACCAACAACAAAATGCCCATCTTACTGAAAATCAAACGCTATTTTTCTATGAATTCTACTTTAGTTACCTTTCCCCTTAAGGTGGTCCAACAGATTAATCTGCGCTTTCCTTTCTTAAAGTAGGAGAAAAGTGGCTACACTTTCTCAATGAATGCTGGAAGAGAGGAAAAAAATTCTGTTGGCATGTATTTACTGATTTCATGTGTTCCCAAAGGATTCTATGCCTTAAGCACTAAGCTTATTACCAGATAGTGAGCAATGTCAACTCTGAATCAGTTGCCCTCAAGCTGATCCTGATTCATTGTTAAGCCCACGTTTTTATACAGGCATACATTACTTATGTCCTTTTCAGACCATATCTGATGACACAGATGCTCATTGGATGGGACACCCAGGTCCTGTGCACCAAGACACCAGATCCTTGTCTTGAAGTCAAAGCCATACTCTGACCAGTTATTGTGTATGCTCCAGAAACCATCTAGTCTACAAGTGATGGAATCCCAAGCACAAATTCCCAACTCGAGTCCTCTTTGGCTTCTGCAATTTAGCAGTCTAGTCCCCATGTTTCATCTGTAAGAAACTTATAGGGTCTTGTAAACATACATCCCAGGTACCTCCTCCCTGTCTTGGGCACCCTCAACCAACTTGACCTACAAAGTTCCTTCCCTGTGCAAGGTCTCACTGGTGAGTCAGCCTCTTCTGCAGTTAGCTTAGCAGAGAAGACAGCAACAGCTCAGCAGGATCTGGCCAAGTGCTCATCTTAGGCATCGCCAGCAGAAGCTGCCCAGGCCATGTGCAGTACAGTAGCCCCTGGGCCAGTGTACCCTAGAACACCATAGCCCAAGGACACAGAGTCCAAATCACAGACACAGAATGCACCAGAGACATTATGTTACACATACC
>NW_006408682.1:2807083-2816028 GCF_000296735.1 Chrysochloris asiatica
AGAGAGAGAGAGAGAGAGAGAGCGAGCTCTGGTAGCATAGTGCTTGCGAATTGGGCTGCGAACCACAAGGTCAGCAGTTCGAAACTACCAGCTGCTCCATGGGAGAAAGATGAGGCTTTCTGCTCCCGTAAAGATTTACAGCCTTGGAAACCCTGTATAGGGTCACTACTATGCATGAATGCAGTCATTTAGTCATTTGATCTGCAAGGTCGGTGGTTCAAGCTTACTAGCTGTTCCTTGGAAACCCTATACAGGTTCACTATGGGTCAAAACTGATTCGACGGCACTTAACAACAACATATATATAACTTTACACCAAGTTGGAGTCCTAGGGTGGCACTGTAAGATAAATATTCAACTGAAAATCAATTTGAACCACAAAGTCAGTAGTTCAAATCCACCAACTGCTTCTTGAAAACCCTAAGCAGTCTTGCTAAGAGTCTGAACTGACTCAATGGCACTTAACAACAATTTATATTCAGGGACATAGACTTAATTGTTGTTGTTGTTAAGCTCTGTCGAGGTGATTCTGACCCATAGAGACCCTATGTAGGGTTTCCAAGGACCAGCTGGTAAGCTTGAACCACTGACCTTGCATTTCAAACAACTTTGCAGTCTGACGCATTATGCATTAGCCCACAGCACCACACCAGGACTCCTAGACTTAATTAGACTTAATTGTTGTTGTTGTTGTTATGTGCCGTGGAGTCGGTTCCGATTCATAGTGACCCTGTATAGGGTTTCCAAGGCTGGAAATCTTTACGGGAGCAAAAAGCCTCATCTTTCTCCCGCGTAACAGCTGGTAGTTTCGAACTGCTGACCTTGCGGCTCACAGCCCAATTCGTAACCACTACACAACCTTACTCCAGACATTTCTATTCCTTACTCCCAGAATTTCTAAAATGCAAGTTTTATTGCTTCAGATACAGCATAATTATGAGCCAAAATATAAATGGAGAATAATAGGTAAAATGAAATGAGTAATAAAAATGAAAGTTCTCAGTAAGACTGCACTCACAATAATGTATCAGAAACATTCAACTGTATTTCTACATGCAAAAAAATAGCATGAAAGCAAGAGGTGAAGACACAGTAGAACATTACCTGAATCCATAATATTTTAAAGTTAAAGTTTTGACTAAAAGTATAATTATAAGTTTAAAAAATTCATTAAATAACTTCCATTTAGAAGTTGAAGCTCATTAAATACAAATTAATAGAATTTTACTGCCCATGGAAATTTAGTGTTCTTTGGAGACAAAACTAAACGAAACAAAACATAATTATCCCTTGCCACAGGATTCGTTTCCCAGCTGAACATTAATGGTGGCCAGAATGACTGGTCAAATAAGCAAATCTTTTTGAAGTGCAGAGTCAGTAATCTTAGTGTGTTCCTGTTGTTCAGAAAGACCTGAAAATGTTCAAAATGTCCTGGCCTTAGTTCTCAAATGTTATTTTTTCCTCTTTCTGAATTAAGAATCCTATGACCTGGTTAAGCAAATACTTAGCGGAAATATAGCTCTTATTTTATGAAGAAACACAGGGAAAAATAAAATGTACCTCGTATTTCTATAACTAATGCAAAACCTAATCATTCACTCCAATCTGTGGGGAATACTGGATTTCAACAATCAAAGGCTATCTGCCAGGTACGAAAGACTGAACGTCCCTTTTGAGAAGAACTTACCTACTAAAAACAGATAAAGGTGAACTCAAGTTCTGTCTACTGTCTTCAAAATGTGGCCATTTTTCTCTTTAATTGTGTCTTCTTGTTCAAATAGAATGAAAACCTGAATGCATGCCTTGAGAAAATTTTACTTCAATCTAACTGGGACCCCCATTTAATTAGAGAGGTGAACTGCACTTATAACAACTCCAAAATTGGTCAAGTCCACCATTCACAAGAGCAGAAAGGAGGTAAAATCATTGTTTTACTTCCAAAGCCACATATTCATCACCAAATCACTATATAGTTGTTACTGTAGAGTTAGCATGGTCCAGACATCTCAACAGCAGCAAACCTAAATGGACTCAGGTGTATGACGTAACCAGCGTAGCAATGCTCAAGCTTTCCTGGGATGTCAGGTAGGAGATGATGGGGGGCGGGCGGACAAGTGATCCTTTTGTAGGTTTCCATCAATTATCCACAAAGTGTCTATGTCTGCCAATATGGCTCATCTCTTCCAAAATCATCACTGAGTTATACAAAGAACAAATATATGTTTACAGAACAGAAAAACAAGAAACATTACATACCAGTTCTTCCAATGGACGGACGGGGTCAGTCTAACCTAGTTCCATGTCCTCTTCTGAATTCAGCTTGAGTTTCTGGAAGTTCCCTGTCAAGGAACTGTAGCAGCCATTTTGGAACTACTTCTGGTGAAATTTTACTTACAAGTGATATTAATGATATGGCTTGATGATTTAAGCATTCCATTGAGTCACCTCGCTTTGGATTCAGTTGACTAGATAGCTGTTTTCCAAACTTCATGGTATAGATAAAGACTACTTCCAGTTTTCTATCAGTTTGTTGGAATATTTCAATTTTTATTCTATCAACTCCTGGAGCGTTGATTTTTTCGAACACTTTCAATGTACTCTGGACTTCTTCCTTCAGTACCATCAGTTCTTGACATATATTACCTCTTTAAATGGTTGAGCACCAACCATTTCTTTTGAGTACAGTGGCTGTGTATTCCTTTCATCTTCTTTTGATGCTTTCTGCATCATTCAGAATTGTATCCATATTTTAATATTGCAAGTCAAAACTTGAATTTTTTCTTCAGTTCTTCATCTTGAGAAATGCTGACCATGTTCTTCCCTTTTGGTTTTCTAACTTCAGGTCTTTGCACATTTTATTATAATGTTTGACTTTGTCTTCTCAAGCTGCCCTTTGAAATTTTCTGTTCAACTCTTGACATCCTCATTTTTGCCATTCACTTCAGCATCTCTATGCTGGAGAGCAAGTTTCAAAGTATCTTCTGACACACATTTTTGTCTTTTCTTTCTTTTTAATCACCTTTTGTTTTTCCTGTATAGTGTTCTTGATGTCATCTCACAGCATTTCTGGTCTTTGGCTCATTAGTGTCTATGTATCTCATCTGTTCTTGAGATGACCTTTAAATTCAGATGGGATATGGTCAAGGTCATATTTTGGTTCTCATGGTTTTATTTTAATTTAATTCATCTTCAGCCTGAAGTGCCTATGAGCAATTGATGATCTTGGCCTTGTTTCGACTTGGCCCTTGGTCTTGTTTCGACTGATGGTATCTTGATTTTCCACAGTCTCTTCCCACAGATGTGGTCAATTTGATTCCTGTGTATTTCATCTGGCGAGGCCCATGTGAATAACTGTATTTTATATTTATTGCAAAACATATTTGCAAAGAATAAGTTATTGGTCTTGCAAAATTCTATCATGAGATCTCAACCATCATCTGTATCACCAGGTCATATTTTCCTTCCTCTTTGGATAATTGCATTCCAATCACTAGCAATTATCAATATAGCCTGATGGCATGTTTGATCAATTTCAGGCTGAATAAATTAATACAATTCTTCTATTTCTTCATTACTGGCTTCAGTGGCTGGTTATTAAATATGAATAATAATGGTATTAACTGGTCTTCCTTGTAGGCATATAGATATCTTTCTATCATAGACAGTGTTTTATTTCAAAATAGATTTCAAAATGCTCTTTTTGATGATGAATGCTACTCCATTCCTCTTGAATTTGTCATTCCCAGCATAGTAAACCATATGAATATCAGCCCAATATCAGGCCAATATCAGTCCATTTCAACTCACATTAGTCCTAGTGTGGTGCTGTAGGATAAGCACTGGACTGCTAATCAAAAGATTGGTGGTTAAAACCCAACTGCTGCTATTATTATTAAGTGTAATAGAGTCTGTTCCAAGTGATAGCAACCCTGTATAGGGTTTCCAAGGAACAGGTGGTGATTTTTTAAATTAGTAATCCAGTGCTTATCCTATAGTGCCATGCCAGGACTCTAGAAGTATTTATATTGTTGTTGTTAAGTGCCATCGAGTTGGTTCTGACTCATAGTGACCCTGTTTAGGGTTTCTGAGGAGTGGCTGGAGGGTTTGAATCACTGACCTTTCAGTTCAAATTGACCTTGAGGTCCAGCGCATGACCCTGCAGCACCACACCATGACTCTAGAAGTGTTTATAGATAAGTGTATATATACGGTAACTAAAACATATACACTGGGGATTCAAAAACTCATGGAAAAATTCCATTATCTTTCTATTCCATTTTTCCACAGATTTTTTTTTTTAAGTCTCCTCATATATCTCCTTGTTCTGCTAACTAAGAGAGCCCATAATCCGTAACACTATACCTAGCACCCAGATCTTAGCTCCTGATCACATCCTTAAATAAACGGAACCAGAGTTTTTGGAGAAACAACTAATTGTAGGACTAGACAGAAAATATACAAGATGAGCCTACTGTAGCTTGTTGGGGCAGGAAACAAGACACTGCACAACACATACACTCACACACATAATGATGTGGAGATATGCCAAACAAACATCAGAAACTACTAAAAAAGTCCCACTGCGCAAAGCACAAACACTCTGAGCAACAAAATAGAGTAGTATGGGATTATAACCCAGAGCATAAAATAAATTTACTTAAATTCAAATTGATATGAATAAATGAGTAAACAAAAATATAAATGAGGAGGGAAGAAATAAATATCCCATGCAAAAGAATCCCAGATTGTTTATTTGGATACTCGGCTAAAGGCTAACTCCCACATTTGGGCAAAAGCTGCACGTAGCAACTTCCTTGAAATGACTACAGGGCAGGAAGCGGGAAAATGAAAAACTTTTCAGTGGAGAAACTGACAAGCTCGCCTTCAAGTTAGGTGATTTAGGTTACCATAACAGTCATAAATCATACTGATAGTATGCACTTTTGATAAGATGTGATGAAAAACTGACACTTTAGCTCTGTGATCTCCATCCAAAACTCATAATCCCAGCCTAATCATGAGAAAAATAGGCAAATCCCTACTGGGTGACATTCTACAAACTACCTGACCAGTACTCTTCAAATTGTCAAGACTTCCAAAAGCAAGCATTCTGAGAAACTGTCACAGTGAAGAGAAGTCTAAGGAGACTGAAAAATAAACATACTGTGATATCCTGAATGGGACCCTGGACATTAAGAAAGGGCCATTAGGTTAAACCTGAGGAAATCTGAGTGTAGTATGGATTTGAGTTAATAATAATCTGCCAATATCAGTTCATTGATTATAGCATATATACTATGTTGTTGTTGTTAGGTGCCATCAAATTCCTACTCACCGAAAACCTGTATAGGATTTCCGAAGAATACTGGTGGGTTTGAACTGCCAAACTTATGGTTAGTATTTCAGTGCTTATCCTAGAGTGCCACATCATGACATTTCATATTACAATACTAGTATAATAGGAGAAACTGAATGTAGGGTATGTGGGAATTCTCTGAGCTACATAATTTTTCTGTAAATCTAAAATTACCTTTTTAAAAAAACTATTATTTTAAAAAAAACAAAAATACATTATCTGTTAATTTGGAGCCCTGGTGTGGCACTGTAGGCTAATGCACCAGACCACAAGGTCAGTTTAAATCATGAGGCCTGTGGTTCAAACCCACCAGCCACTCTTCAGAACCCCATACAAGTTTGCTATGAGTCAGACGGCACTTAACAACAATAACAACAATATCTGCTAATTGCATGTTGCTTTTACATATTTATTCCTGGCAGTTCACTATAGAATTGTAAAGAATATTATCCAAACATCTACTTTTAAATTTGTTCTATAAATACCATTATTTTCAAAATAAATTTATATTATTCATTTTAAAAGCCAATCAGATTTATTAACTCTCCAAATTTCTTTTCTGGGATAATTTTTTAAAATATCATCTCAAATAAAATTCTGAAAATGTCACCTCTTCCTATCTTAAGTGAAACATGAAGAAACTTTCAGACTGTTCACAGACAACAACAGATTTTTATGATACTGGCTGAAAAATTATTCCTCATGCTGAAATCCTCTTCAGAATTATGTTTCACAAGTTTAAATGATAATATAAAAGAAAATAATAAATGCAAAGCATGAGTAAATCTTTAAATTTACTAAGCAAATCTTTTTGTCATCAGGCAAGATCAGACCAAAAATAGATCTGGTGGATGATAGTCTATCCTATTTTTGTTTAACTTCTAAATGAAATATTCCATTTCTTCTGTTCTTGTTGATAAGTGTTGTTGAGTCAGTTCAGACTCATAGTGATCCTGTAGAAGATTTCTAAAAAGCAGCTGGTGGGTTTGAACCTCTGACCTTGTGGTTAGCAGTCTCTCCTATATATATTTAATAATAGTTCTGACACCTCCCCATCAAGGTTCTTTCTTTTGTGTGCGATGAATCCATCACATCACTGCTTAATTCCATTTCTTCCTAGCTAAAAATTTATATGAAAAACAGTTACTAGCATTTCCTGTCGATGTTGTTAGGTACTGTGGAGTTGACTTGGACTCATATGGAACCTAAACACAATGGAATGAAACATTACCCTGCTAGTCCTGTGTCATCCTCATTATAATTGTTACACCTGAGCCCATTGCTACTTCCACGGAGTCAATTCACCTTGTTGGGGAGTCTGAAAGACAAAATGTTCCAATCCTTGCTCCAACGAGCATTATGGCTGTACCTCTTCCAACACAAACCTGTTTGTTCTACTGGCAGTCCACGATACTTTCAATATTATTCTTCAACACCATAACTCAAATACATCAGTTCTTCTAAGGTCTTCATTATACAGGCATTTCTTGTATAGCAATTCTTTGTGTGCACATAAATATTTTCACATAAACTAGGTTAACTTAGTTTAGTCCCTTGAACTGCATGACGTTTAAAGAAAATAGTTTAAGAAGAAAATAAGGTCATCTAATTTGTGGTGATCACTCGTCTGGTAGTGTAGTGGTTACGAATCAGGTTGCGAACCGCAAGGTCAGCAGTTTGAAACTACCAGCTGCTCCGCAGGAGAAAGATGAGGCTTTCTGCTCCCGTAAAGATGTACAACCTCAGAAACCCTGTTCAGGGTCGCTATGGGTCGGAACCGACTCGACGGCACTTAACAACAACTTGTCTGTCAGTTTGTCATTTTGTGGTAGCTTGTGTGTTGCTGTGGTTCTGGAAGCTATGCTATGGGTATTTTACATACCAGCAGACTCACCAACAGTGGGCAGGTTTCAGCTAACTTCCAGACAAAGAAAGACTCAGAAGAAGGAGAGACAGACTATTTTTGAATATTTAGTCACTGAAAACCTTATGAACAGCAGTGGAACACTGTTAGCACCAGACTATTTAATATTGAAACATGATGAAGAACACCAGAATATTGTCAGATATATTGCCGGAAGGTGAGACTTTCAGGTTGGAAAGTCCAGAGAAGAGTTGCCTCCTCAAAGTAGAGTTAACTGTGATGACATGACTGGAGTAAATCCCTTAAAAACCTTCATTTGCTGATGGGTCACAACTCAAAATAAAGCGAAACAGCTGTAAACATCCACTAATAAACAGAACATTGAATGCACAAATTATGAATCCAGAAAACTGGAAATTGTCAAAAATGAAATAGAACACATAAATATAGATATCTTAGGCATTAGTGAGCTGAAATGGACTATTGTTGAACATTCTGAATATGAAAATCACAGTTTACTATGAAAGGAATGACTAATTGAAGAGGAATGGCATCGTATTCATCATAAATATATATATATATATATATATATCAAGATCTGTCTTGAAGTACAATTCTGTCTGTGATAGGGTAACATCCATCAAGGAAGACCAGCTAATACCACTATTATTCAAATTTACACACCAACAACTAAAGCCAGTGATGATGAAATTGAAGGATTTTATCAATGTCTTCAGTCTGAAATTGATGAAACATGCACTCAAGATGTATTGATAACTACTGATAATTGGAATGCAAAGGTTGAAAACAAAGAAGAAGGATCAGTAGCTGGAAAATTTGGCCTTGGTGATAAAAACAATGTTGGAGACCGAATGATAGAATTTTGCAAGACCAATGACTTCTTCATTGCAAATAACTTTTTTAAACAACTTAAAAGGTGACTATGGAATACACAGAAATCAAATTGACCATATCTATGGAAATAAACGATGGAAAAGCTTCATATAATTAGCCAAGACAAGGCCAGCGGCCTTGTTTTGGAACAGACCATCAATTGCTCATAAGCAAATTCAGGCTAAAAACTAGAAAAATTAAAGCAATTCCACAAGGGTCAAAATGTGACGTTGCACATGTCCCATCTGAATTTAGAGATCATCTGAAGAACAGATGTGATGAATTACACAGTAAAGACCAAAGACAGGCAGAGTTGTGGGATGACATCAAGAACATACAGGGGCTTCCAGAAAAAGATGGCGGATCGGGTGGAAGTGTAGTCACGAGCTCTGCCGAGAACGACAGAGACTACAGGACCAAGAAGGCTCAAGGAATGGTCTCAGTACTCTGAACCACATATAAAGGAATATTTAGAAGGTTGGAAGACTTACAGCTGGGAAGTTTGTGGCAGAAGCAATAAATCCATTGCTTCCTGGTTCAGGACACTCAGCTGCTCCAGGAGCCGCCATTTTGTGAGGAGCCAAATGGGAAAAGGATCAGAGCAGCCACAGACGCCTGACAGAGCCGCAGAGATAGAGGTGTGGACATTCTTCTTTTTCTTTTTTTTTTTGGTATCTTTTCGTTGGTCCTTTGCTGTCTGTGTACCTCCATTCTGGTGACTATAGGGGTGCCTGAGCTGACGGATACTCCAGCTCCACCCTTGGAGGGTTCTACTACGCATGTACATAGATATTCTCTAAATTTAAAGAGACAGTACCCACTTAAAACCAA
>NW_006408682.1:2822827-2828367 GCF_000296735.1 Chrysochloris asiatica
GATCCAGAGAGGGAGAGCGACTGTGTGCTGAAGACCTGGGAGGTACGGGGGGAAGGACTGCATGGAGGGGATTGTAACCATGGCAATGAGAGACAATATACGATAGAATGAATGTAAAACTAATGTTCTCCCATGTAAACTATCACATAATTCACAATAAAACATTAAAAAAAAAAAAAAAGAACATTATACAGGAAGAAAACAAAGAGTCTTTAAGAAGACATTAAAGAAGGAAAAGACAAAAAAAGATGTCAGAAGAGACTCTGAAACTTGCTTTCTAGTGTAGAGATGCTAAAGCAAATGGAAGAAATGAGGAGGCATAAGAGCTTAGCAGAAAATTTCAAAGGGCAGCTCAAGAAGACAAAGTCAAATATTATAACAAAATGTGCAAAGACCTGGAGTTAGAAAGCCAAAAGGGAGGAACATGTTCAGCATTTCTTAAGCTGAGGGAACTGAAGAAAAATTGAAGCCTTGACTTGTGGTATTGAAGGATTCTATGGGAAAATTATTCAATGATGCAGAAAGCATCAAAAGAAGTTAGAGGGAATACAGAGTCACTGTACAAGAAAGAGATGGTTGATGGTCACCCATGTGAAGAGAGAGCATATGATAAAGAATCAATGACACTTAAGGAAGAGGGCAAAGGTGCACTGAAGTCATTGACAAAGAACAAGTCACCGGGAATACATGAAATACAAATTGTAATCTTTCATTAAATTAATGCAGCACTGGAGGTACTCGCTTATCTATGCCAATAAATTTGGAAGACAACTAACTGGTCAACTGACTGGATGAAATCTGTATGTGTGCCCAATGCAAAGAGAGGTGATCTAACAGAATATGGAAATCATTGTTCAATATCATTGATATCCGATGCAAGTAACATTTTCCTAAAGATAATTCAACAATGGCTACAACTATACAATGACAGAGCACCTCCAGATCGTGAAGTCAGATTCTGAAGACAACATGGAATGAAGGGTATCATTGCTGATGTCAGATAGATCTTGGCTGGAAACAGAGAATACCAGAAAGATGTTTACCTGTGTTTTATTGACTATGGAAAGATTTGTGATTGTGGGGATCATGTCAAGTTACAGAGAACATTGCAAGAATGGATATTCCTTAACACTTAATTGTGCTCATGTGGCATCAGGATTGGAGGAAGACTCAATAACAACCTGTGATATGCAGATCATACAATCTTGCTTGCTGAAAGTGAAGAGAAATACTTACTGATGAAGATCGAAGACCACAGCTTTTGATATGGATTGCATATCAATGTAAAGAAAACAAAAATCTTCATCACTGGAGCAGTAAGCAACAGCTATATAGATGGAGTCCTGGTGTGGCACTGTGGGTTAATGCACCAGACTGCAAAGCCATTTGAACTGCAAAGTCGGCAGTTCAAGCTCACCAGCTACTCCTAGGAAACCCTATGCAGGGTCACTATGGGTTGGAATTGACTCAATGGCACTTAACAACAAAAAAAAAAATGAGGAAAAGATTGAAGTCGTCAAAGACTTCATTTTGTTCGGATCAACCATCAACATTCTTTAAAGAAGCAGTCAAGAAATTAAACAATGTATTGCATTAGGCAAATCTGCTGCTGCACAAGACCTCTTTAAAGGGTTGAAGAGCGAAGATGTTTGAGAATTAAGGTGCAACTTATCCAAACTATGATATTTTCAATAATCTCATATGTATGTGAAAGTTGTACAGTGAGTAAAGACCACAGAAGAATTGATGCTTTTGAGTTATGGTGTTGCAGGAGAAATATTTAAAGTACCATGGGCTGTCAAAAGAACAAACAGATCTGTGTTGGAAGAAGTGCAGCCAGAGTGCTCCTTGTAAATCACAATGGGCAGACTTCATCTCTCATACTTCGGACATATTGTCAGAAGGGACCAGTCACTACAAACGGATATCACGTCTTATAAAGTGGAGGGTTGGAGAAAAAGAGGAAGACTGCCAATGAGATGGATTGACACAGTGGCAGCAGCAATGGTCTCGAGCTTAGCAACTATTGTGAGATTGCCACAGGACCACGCAGTGTTTCGTGCTGTTGTGCATAGGGTCACTATGAGTTGGTACCAATTTGATGGTACCTAACAAAGGGAGCTCTGGTAGTGTAGTGGTTATGAATCAGGCTGCTAATCTCAAGGTCAGCAGTTCGAAACTACCAGTGGTTCCGCAGGAGAAAGATGAGGCTCTCTGCTCCCATAAATATTTATAACCTCGGAAACCCTATTCAGGGTCTTTATGGGTCGGAATCGACTCAAAGGCACTAACAACAACAACAACAACAACAACAATTTGTGTCACTATAGGATAAGCATTGAACTGCTAACCTACTGCAAGATTAACAGTTCAAACCCACCAGTCACTTCTTGTAACTCCTATACAGCATTGCTATGAGTCGGATCAACTTGACAGCACTTAACAACAACAAAAATTATGTAACAGAGAATTAATTTTAGTTAAAACATTTCCAATTTGAATTTTAACCTTTCTTCTGTATATTTACATATATCCAGATAATGTAAAATCAGATAGAATATATGTTTTCGAAGTACATTTCTCCCATGTGAATATTTTTTAAATAGCCTACTTGTTGGGACAAAGGGTAAAATGGATTGATTGGCAAATTTATTCTATTAAAGAGTAGTTGCCGAAAGAAATATTTGATACCTTAATATCCTGGCAGCTCTCATTTCAGGTCACAAGTGTTTTTAAACTGTGAAAGACTTTCCTGCAGCCCACAGTATCTACAGCCATGCAACTTTTGGAACAAAATGGACTAAATTTTGTCAAATGGACCTAAAGAGACATGGCTACATTTTCTGCTGGCTCAGCAAAGAGATACTCTCCCTTGTGTCAACAATGAATTACTTCTGTGACTATATAGAAAAATGCATAAAAACACACATAGCAATACCTGGCATTGACTAAACCCATCGTCCTTTATTGATTCCTACTCAGAGCGACCGTGGGTGGCACAGTTAGCTCGCTCCTGCTAATGTAAAGATTCTCAGTTCTAGCCCACTCAGTGGTGTCACTAAAAAAATACCTGACGATCTGCTTCTATAAAGGTTGTGGTGTTGTTTTATTGTTACTTGCCATCAATTCCAACTCATAGTGACCCTGTCTAGGATTTCCAAGGAGTGGTTGTGAGTTTGAACCACCAACCTTGTTGTTAACAGTCCAGTGCTTATTGTACAGTTGCCAAACATTATTCCACAACGTATATGTATGTATATATATACACCATAGTTGTGGTGTGGTACTGTGGGTTAATGTGCTAGACTACAAAGTCAGTTTGATCTACAAGTTTGGCAGCTCAAACTCACCAGCCACTCCTCTGAAACCCTATACAGGGTCTCTATGGGTCAGAACCAACTCTACAACACTTAACAAGAACAACATTATATGTGTGTGTGTGTGTGTGTGTGTGTGGAGAGAGAGAGAGAGAGACTCCTGGTGTGGCGCTGTAGGATAAGCACTGGACTACTCACCACAATTTCAGCAGTTCCAACCCACCAACCACTCTCAGAAACAGAAATATTTGTTGTGTGCCATTGAGTCAGTTCAAACTCACAAAGACCCTGTATAGAGTTTCCAAGAGTGGCTGTTAGGTTGGAAAGTCTGGCCTTGGGGTTACCAGTCAAATTCTTATCCTAAACAACATACCAGGAATATATATATACATATATATATATATTTTTTTTTTTTCATGGTTTACTATGAGAAGAGTTATAATAAAGGGTACAACAATAGTACCAAAAACACAAACCTCTGCTATGAATAGCTATCAAGTTGGGCCCTGGGTGATGCCAATCCCACTTACAATGGAACAAAACACTGCCCAATTCTGCACCATCGTTTTGATGGGCTGGATATCAGACCGTAGTGACCCACAGAGCTTTTGTTGGCTGGTTTTCAGCTTTCTTCCTAGTCTATTTTAGTCTGAAAACTCCACCGAAATATGCATAACTGTACAGCAAAACACAAGCTTCCACTAAGAGATGGGTGGTGGGTGCCCATGAGATATGCTGGCTGGAAACTGAATTTCCATGACTACCACAGAACCACCAGTGCCTCAATTTCTATCTCGCACCCTGAGATGCCGTATCAGCAGGGAAGAGCGCCAACAAGGCAGCTTGATCATCTCCCCTCTCTCCATAACCATATTCAAGACTTGAATCCTGCTTTAGGTATATGGGGCAACCTCTGCTCAAAAAGGCTTAAACAGCAAAATGGTGCACAGAATGCACTACTCAAAACCACACCTAAATTCTTTACAAAGTGGTACGGGAGCAAATTAACCACCTGCCTTCTGCTTCTTACTTATCTGTCACAAAGGGTCATCTGAATCAAGAAAGGGAACATTTCCATCTTATAAATAGAACCGACATTACAAAAGATATTTTGCTGAAGGAAAAATCTTCGTGAGATAAATAAACCCAAAGTTTGACAACAAGTCAGCCAACAGACAGACGCTCATCACTGTCAGCCTGACTCAGTCTCGCAGCATTCCCAAATTAAGAACACCTTGAGGCATTTGCTAAATTGGGATTATAAATGATGTCTTCATACTCAAGGTTTGTTTTTCCAAAGAATTAGTTAGACATTTTTACCCTACTCTATAGTCCTGGTGTGGTGCTAGAATTAGCACTGGACTGCTAATCACAAAGTAGGCAGATCAAACTTACCAGCCACTCCTTGGAAACGTATACAACACTGACTGGTAGGTACTTAACAACAACATATAACATAGATGCTGAAAATTACCTGAAGGAAAGCTTCCCTGTTTCTACTTTATTTTCCTTATAATCAATTCCTAACCACCCACTTCCTACCTTTGCTTCTACTCTTTCCAGTAGAAACAGTCATACAAACAAACAAAAACAATTGCTGTGGAGTTGATTCTGATGCATGGTGACACCATGTATATCACAGCAACCCTGTATAGGGTTTCCAAGGAACATCTGGTGGGTTTGAACTTCTTCTGAGGTACCACTAGGTCAACTTGAACTGCATTCTTTTGGTCAGTAGCCTAGCACTGTAATCATTTTCACCACCCACAGACACCTAATAGTAATTTCCCCAGCACATTTTCTTCCTCATATGAACCAACCAAACGCAACAATGGAATCAGATGATCTTTCCTCTGATTACCTGAGCAAATGTATTTCAGGATGATGAGAGGATTGGACTGGAAAAAGATTTCTGTCATTAGAGCTCCATGGATCTTTTCCAAAGAGGAACAGACTATGAGTAAAATCTCACACAACCCAAGAAATAGAAAATTTTTGCCCATTTTAGAAATAATTTCCCCTTGGGGGATATGAGTTTGAGTAAATTAAGCAACATAACACAGAATTGTCAGACCTTGGAGGAATAAAATTTGATGATAATTGTCAATTAGATTTGATTTTTTTTTTAAATTTATAACCTTAGTTTATACCATAGTTTAAAGAAGTAATCTTAACAACCCTCACTAATTTCTTCTAAAACTTAGATTAAGACTTTATATTCTT
>NW_006408682.1:2829742-2836099 GCF_000296735.1 Chrysochloris asiatica
CCTCAATGGAAATGCAGATGACATCCCTCTTTCAGGTGGGTCTTCGGTGAATGCTGGCTCCCTCAGGCACGAAGACTTTATATTCTTAAATACCAGTTTTAACTTAGTTTAAAATCCATGAGGATGAGAAAAATGGAGGAGTTTTTTGTTTTTTCTTTCTTTTGCTTTGATCCATCGCTATCCTGCTGGTTCTTTTCATTCTGGTTATAAAGCACAGTTGATAACCAATATACTCTATCTAGTAACTGGGCACTTTGGACATAAAATACTACTTTTTATCCCTTTCAGATAAAACTAGAACACATATACATACAGTCAGTGATGAACAGATCAATGTTAAGCTGGACATAAAATAGCAGGCAAGATGCTGCAGTTAACCAAAAATGTTACAAGGAGCCAGGGTTGGCACAAGCATCAGTCAACTGTGGGGGGCATGGACTTTGAAGACTTTCTACTAAATAGAGTCTACATTATTCTTTAGTCCTAGTAGCAGAACATTTTTAAATCTGCTGGGTTTTAAATAATGACATTACTAGGGGGTTATGGGATGTGCAGACTGTACCAAGTGACACTGTCAAAGGAAGGGGATACCAAAATGACTGTCTATAAAGTGTTGGTGCAGTGCATAATAGTTAAGGTTTTGTCTCAATGTGCTCAGGATTCTCAGTGGTTTAGCAGTTAAGATGTACTTATCATCTACATGATAAGATCAGATATGATGCAATCGCCTCATGATGTGATCTGATGTGACCAGCTCTGGCCTGATAGAATTAGTCTATGTGCTATAAATTCTCACTTCTATGAGGTGTTCAGGAGGCCAGGTGCCATCTACAGAATTAGGCTGTATCTTTGAGTCAATCTCTTTTGAGCTCTAAAAGGAGAAGTGAGCAGAGTTCAGAGGAACCTATTACAAACAAGGCAGAAGAACCAGGAGGAAACTGTGTCCCTTTGACCTGGGGTCCCTACACTGTGAAGCTCTTAGTCTAGGGGAAGATTGATGCCAAGATGTATAGAGATCTCCAGGGAATGCTGGGACCATAGGAGCTGAACGGAGACAAGGACCTTTAGTCAGAGGCGAGAAAGAGAAAGCCTTCCCTAAGGCCAACACTCTGAATTTGGACTTCCGGCCTTCTAAGCTATGAGAGAGGAGATTTCTGTTTGTTAAAGACACCCATGTGGGATATTTCTGTTATAGCAGCATTTGATACATAAGGTACAATATTTCAACAGAAATTTATTTTTTTAATTAAAATATCCTGTAGTTAGGTATAGCAACAAAACCACCTTTCAAATAAGCCCAGTTTCCCAAAAGTTAGTAGCTTGGAGGTGGGGCTTAATGTCTAGGGTGGAGGTGCAGTGAAGTTCTCCATTAGAAATACGACAGAATACCAGGCAAAGGAGATCCAGGGCAAAGCTCCAAAACTCAGAACCACAGAGACAGGAATATTTTAAAAGGTTTGGAGGCTTATAGCTAGTGGAACTTGTAGCAGACATAAGAAATTGCGCACTTTTGAATCTGCCGGGCTCAGCAGACTGGAGCCTACAACTGGGGCAAGACCAAACAGTGAGACCAAACAGGGGTGCTGACACATCACAGAAAAACATGGCGGGAACCTTGGAGCAAAGGTGGACAATACACTTTGTCCCTTTTGCTTTGTTCTGATTTTTTTTTTTTTTTTTTTTGGTATATGTTCATTGCCCACCCCTCCCCCCTTCACCCCCAACTGTTTGCACACCTCTATTCTGGTGACTAGAGGGGGTGCCTGAGCAAGTGGACAGCCCTTATCCTCATCACTGGTGCATTCTTCTGCCACGCATGCACACAGATACACAAAGCCCAAGAGCTGGCCCCGAACTGGTTTTGTTTTTGTTTTGTTTTTTAACACAGGAAAGGCCAGGACAGGGGTGTAGAGAGGGAAAGAGAGTTTAAAAACAAAACAGGCTGAAAACTAAGTTAAATACTGAGGTACAGCATAACAACAAACAGTGGTATCTTGAAATCTATCAGACAGCTTTGAAGGTAAAAAACTGAGAGAGGACAATAAAGTCATATGGCTGTGTGCCGTGGAGTTGGTTCCGACTCATGGTGAGCCTATGCAGGGTTTCTGAGGCTGTGGAAGTTTGCAGGAGTGGACCGCCTCGTCTTTCTCCTGTGGAGTGGTTGGTGGTTTCGAACTGCTGACCTTGGGGTTCGCAGACTGATTTGTAACCACTACACTACAGTTTGGGATTTTTTTCCCTCTTCTCTCCTTCCTCTCCCTTTTCTGTAATTATAGACTACGATATTCAGTCTAGTTTTTTTGTTTTGCTTGTTTTTGTTTTATTTTTTTTTCTTGGTTTATTTGCTGGTGCTGTTTTGCTGTTTTATGCTCCCCCTTCTACCTTTGGGGGACTCTTTCTCTTCCTATATTACCCAAGAAGAGACAGCAACTGCTGCCGTATAGTCAAGCTACAATCACACTCTATAAAACACCAAAATCCAGGCAAGAACTAATACCAACTGCCATATACCAGGAAGGCAGACAATACCTGTGAATGCTACTCTGACTTAAGCAATTAGTAAAGTGAATAGGGAAGCCCACATCTTGGTCACATCTTCCTGGAAGCAATCAGAAAGCATAAAAAAGTACCAAAACACACACTCAATTAAATATTAAAGCCACAGAAAAATACTAAACATGTCCAAGAAGCAAAAGAAATTGACCATAACAGCACATGTCCAGAAACAAGATAAAATGTCTGAGACAAATGACCTAGAGGTAGACCTGGACTCCATTCTGGAAGGAGGGCAGGCCTTGGAAATGCCTAAGAAGGAATTCAGAAAAAATGATTATAAAATGTATCAAAACACTTTACAATGGATTTGAGAAAAATAAGGAAGAAGTCAGGAAATCACTACCGGAACAATCAAATAAGCATTGGAAACAATTCAAAACCTACAGAAAGATGTACAAACAATCAATAATAGAATATCAGAAATAGACAATACTCTGAAAGGCAAAAGAGTAGAATAGAAGAGATGTAAGGCAGAACCAGTGATCTGGAAGACAAATCTCTCAATACCACTAAGATAAAAGAGCAAACAGAAAAAAAAGATAAAAAAAATCTGAAGGTCTAAGACTCATGTTGGACATGAAGAGGAATAACTTAAGAAATATAGGCATTCCAGATAAAGAAGAATCACAAAAGTCCACAGATGAAATAGTTGAACAACTGCTGGAAGAAAATTTCTCTAACATCCTGAAAAGTGAAAAGATAAACATTCAAGAAGCTCAATGAACCCCAGGAAGGATAGATCCCAAAAGAAAATCACCAAGACATATCATAATCAAACTCTCCAAAATCAAAGATAAGGACAGAATCCTGAAATCAGCTAGGGAAAAGAGAAGCATTACATACAAAGGAAAACAAGTCAGATTAAGCTTGGATCTCTCAGCAGAAACCATGCAAGCAAGAAGGCAATGGGGAGACATATAAAACCCTGAAAGAAAAAAATTGTCAACCAAGAATCCTTTATCTAGCAAAGCTATCAATCAAATACAATGGTGTAATCAAAACATTGTAGGATAAACAGCAAACTCTAAAAGATTTGAAGAAAGAAAGAGATGAATCTACAATAATAGTGGGTGATTTTAATACACAGCTTTCAAACATTGATAGAACAACCAGAAAGAAACTTGACAAAGACACAATAAATGAAACCACACAATCAGCCAAATGGACCTCACAGATGTGTACAGTACATTCAACCCAACAACAGCACAATACACATTCTTTTCCAGTACACATGGAACATTCTCCAGAAAAGACTATGTCATAGGTAACAAAATAAATCTCCATAAATTTACAAATATCAAAATACTACAAAGTATCTTCTCAGACCACAATGCTATCAAATTAGAATCAACAATAGGAAGACCAAGGAAATAAAGTCAAATGCATGAAAACTGAATAACACCTTGCTTAAAGGTGACTGGGTACTAGAAGAAATTAAATGTCAATTCACAAAATCCTAGAAACAAATGAGGATGAAAATACAGCATATCAAAATCTTTGGGACACTGCAAAAGTGGTGCTGAGAGGACAATTTATTGCAATAAATGCACACATCCAAAAAGAAGAAAGAACCAAAATTAACATAGCATCTACAACTATTAGAAACAGACAAACAGAGGGAACTTACAGCCACCCAAAGAAAAGAAATAGTAAAGATTAGAGCAGAAATAAATGATAGAAATCAGAAACACTATAGAAACAATCAACAGGACAAGAAACAGGTTCTTTGAAAGGATTAACAAAATTGACAAACCACTGGCAAACCTAACAAAAGAAAACAGAGAGAAAACACAAATAACATGCATTAGAAACCACATGGGTGATGTCACTTCAGAACCAAAGGAAATCAAAAGGATAATAACAATACTATGAAAAGTGGTACTCCAACAAATTTGGAAAACCTAGAAGAGATGGATACATTTTTAGATAAACACGACCCACCTAAACATACACAGAGTCAAGTAGAAAACTTGAACAAACTCATAACATAAGAAATTGATCAGGTCATCAAAAAACTCCCAACCAAAAAAAGTCCAGGCTCAGATGGCTTCACTGGTGAGTTCTACCTAACATTCAGGGAAGAGCTGTCACTAATTCTACTCAAAATATTCTCCTCAAAAGATAGAGGAGAATGGAAAACTTCCTAATACATTTTATGAAGCAAGCATAACCCTCATGCCAAAATCAGAGAAAGACATCACTAAGAAATAAAATTATAGACCAATATCCCTCATGAACACTGATGCAAAATCCTAGCCAACATAATCCAGCAACACATCAAAAAGATAATACATCATGATCAAGTGGGATTCAGATCAGGGATGCAAGGATGGTTCACCATTAGAAAAATGGTCAGTGTTATCCACCATACAAATAAGAAAAAAGAAAAGAACCACATGATCATATCGATTGATGCAGAAAAGGCATTTGACAAAAATCCAACATCCATTCCGGATAAAAACACTCAACAAAGTAGGAACTGAAGGGAAATTCCTCAACATAATTAAGAGCATACATACAAAACCAACAGCCTACATTACTCTCAATGGAGAGAAATTGAAAGCCTTTCCTCTGTGAAGAGGCACTAGACAAGGATGCCCTTTGTCACCACTCCTATTCAATATTGTGCTGGAAGTCTTAGCAAGAACTATACAGCAAGATAGGGAAATTAAAGGCACCCAAATTGGCAAAGAGGAAGTAAAAACTTTCTCTATTTGACAATGACATGATCCTATACTTAGAAAACCCCAAAGACTCAGTAAAAAAGCTACTAGACCTCATTGGAAGATTCAGCAAAGTGGTAGGATATAAGATCAATATACAAAAATCAGTTGCATTCCTCTGTACCAAAAAGAACATCATTGAAAAGGACATTAGGAAAGCAATACCATTTACAATAGCCACTGAAAGGATGAAATATCTAGGAATAAATACAATCAGAGACACAAATGATGTATACAAAGAAAACTACAGAACACTACTACAAGAAACCAAAAGAGGCCTACAAAAATGGAAGAATGTACCATGCTCCTGGATAGGAAGACTTAACATTGTCAAAATGTCAATAATGCCCAAAGCAATTTACTCATATAATGCAATCCCAATCCAGATTCCAATGACATTCTTCAATGAGATGGAAAAAACAATTACAAACTTTTTAGGAAAGAGATTCAGGATAAGCAAAGCACTGCTTAAGAAGAGGAGTAAGGTTGGAAATCTTTCACTCCCTGACTTCAAAATTTACTACATGGCTACTGTGGTTAAAACTGCTTGGTACTGGTACAATGAAAGACACATAGATCAATGGAACAGAATCAAGCATCCAGAAATTAACCCATCTATATACTGCTAACTGATTTTTTTAAAAACACCTAAATATATCGCATGGGGAGGTGATAGTCTCATCAACAGATGGTGCTGGCAGAACTGGAAAATGATATGCAAAAGACTGAAACAAGACCTTCACATCATGCCTTATACAAAAACCAACTCAATATGGATTAAGGACCTAAATGTGAATCCCAGAATTATGAAGGCTATCAATGAAAAAATATGGACAAATGAGACGACACTAATTCAGGGAACTTACAGACTACCAAACATTTTGAAAACTACACAAAAAAAGTAGACAAATTAGATGAGTGGGACATACTAAAATTTTTTTTTAAATTATGTGCATCAAAAGACTTCACCATCTTTTTGCTATTGTAAATAGTGCCGCTATGAACATTGGTGTGCATATATCTTCTCGGATTGTGGCTCTTTTTTCTTGTGGGTAAATACCAAGTAGAGGAATTGCTG
>NW_006408682.1:2836802-2838844 GCF_000296735.1 Chrysochloris asiatica
ATGCACAACTTGAGAACAACAGAGTTCTGGGATACAGAGATCAAGCCATGGTTGGAATGTGTAAAGGGGGGGAAGAATACTAAGATGCTTGGCTGTCTTTTGAAAAAAAAACAAACAACATATATATATATAATATAGCTATCACACAATTTTTGTCGATTTGCTTTTTTGGTGCACAACTTATTTACAGCAATTAAATCAGCTTTAAACCCTACCCTTAATTAATATAATTTTTCCATTACCATCAACCCCTCATTCTCCCTCCTTCCTGCCCCTGATAGCTACTAATAAACTTTGTTCTCTATATTTAAAAAAAAAAAAGACTTCACCAGAAGAGTAAAAAGGGAACCCACAGAATGGGAAAAAATATTCTGTAATGACACATCAGATGAGGGACTTATTTCTAAAATATATAGGAAACTACAATAACTCTACAAGAAAAACACAAAGAACCCACTTAAAAAATGGGTGTAGGACATGAACAGACACTTCATCAAGGAGGAGATCTGGGCAGCCAACAAACATATGAAGAAATGTTCACGATCACTAGACATTAGAGAGAAGCAAATCAAAACAACAATGAGATATCATCTCATACCAGCAACAACAGCAAAGATAAAAAATTAGAGGACACTAAATATGTGGAGAGACTAGGATACTCCTGCACTGCTGGTGGGACTGCAAAATGGGCCAATATCTCTGGAAAGCAATATGACACTTCCTCAGAAGGTTGGATATAGAAATACCTAATGATGCAGCAATTCCTCTACTTGGTATTTATCCACAAGAAATTGGAGTGATAACACGAGTAGATATATGCACACCAATGTTCATAGCAGCACTATTTACAATAGCAAAAAAGATGGAGGAAGCCAAAGTGCCCATCAACTGCAGAATGGATAAACAAACTGTGGTTCATACACACAATGGAAATAATCTGCTACCTTGAAGAATAACAAGGAAGCTGCAAGCCACTGCATAACATGGATGGACCTTGAGGACATTATGTTGAGTGAAATTAGTCACAAAAGAAATACTGCATAGGACCACTACCATAAAAGTCTAAGAAAAAGAACCCATACTAAAGGGGGGGTGAGATTTTTTCTGGATGTTGGGATGTTGGGGGTGGAGTAAGGGGAGGGAGGAGAAGGTAGATAACAGGGTAGGGAATAGACACAGGATAGTTTGGGTGCTAGGGAGGGGGGCAACATGCAAGAAGGGGGAGGGGAATAGAAGACTAAATTGGATGGGAGAACAATTAGGTAAGTTTGCATGGGCTTAGTGAGACAGAGGTAAATAATGATGTATGCACAACCTTAGAAAAACAGGGCTCTGGGATACAGGGATTGAGACATGGTTGGAATGTGGAAAAGGGAGGAAATAATGTTAAGATGCTTGACTTTCTTTTGAATCTTGGTTTCCCTAGCATACCATTATAAAATATACACTTGAGGGGAAGAAAAAGGAATAGCCAGAAATATCACCATAGAAAGCTTCTAAGTCCATCTTCTGCTTATAACTGATTGGAATACCTAAAATGGGTCTACAATGTTCCCAGTGAAGGAGGTTTCCTGAGGAGCCTCTGCATTACATAAGACCATACATCGAATCCTGAACAGCATCCAGAATCTTCAGAGGTGGTAAATTTCCACTTGAAAGGACAAGCAGACCAGCCTGGAATGGCTAGAAAAACAGAAGACACTTCTTGAAAGAAAGACCCACAGGAAAAACACAAAACACTATACGCCAACTGACTGATTACTGTAAGACAAACAAGTTCCTCACCCAAGAGACATCAAGGCAAGTGTTTCGGTCCTCTCGGGGCAAAACCCCTTCCAAGACTAAGACTCAATGGGAATACATGCTCTGATTGGTGACCATGTTTGTCACCAATAAGTGGAAGTGAGGGAAAAACAGTAATGAAGCTGCGAGCTAAGCCCTACACTGTGCAATAGACTCGTGTGAACCCAGGTGGAGACCTGGTTAGCCAGCAGTGTGGCAAGACCTGGGAACTCCTGGGCCCAGAGTCAGTGACATAGCCA
>NW_006408682.1:2838944-2878722 GCF_000296735.1 Chrysochloris asiatica
AGAAGAGGGGGAAAAAAACACAGTAATCTATTACAATTTGATTAACTTGACCTACACCTATGGATGCAGTAGCTCCAAAGAGGGAACAAATCCTTACAGCAAGAATCATTCCCACCCCCTCCATACACAGAGTAGACAGGGATGGGCAACTTGGACATTGGCTACCCAAAATGAGGTGGGGTGGGGGTGGGGGGCTTCAAAGGCAAGAAGTGACTGACTTACAAGCTTTCAAGAAGGAATATAGAGCCAGAGGCCATGGGGGAAGGTAGAATCTCCAGTGAATAGTATCCAATCTGTCTAGGCGGGGCTGATGAAAGAAAATGAGGATTGGTCTCTTGTGATACAATGGTGAATAATTGTTATCAGGACTGATTGTGAGGGTTGGAAATGTAAAGGTAGACATTCTGTAGCAAGGAGGGGAGTGATTAACTTTGCAGTCTAGGAGCGGAGGTCCCTGGGACCATCAAGGGAAAGCAGGATCCTACCCAGAGAAACAGTGACACCAGATAGGAGGCAGAGAAGATGACATTGAGAGATGGAGCAGCTGGAGACTTTAGATCCAGAGAGGGAGAGGGGGTTATGTGCTGACGACTGGGGGGTAGGCTTGCAGGGTATACCCTGGGGGGTAGGCATGGTTGATGAAGCATGGAAGGGATTGTAACCATGGCAATGAAACGATTTGTGATAGGATGAATATAAAGCTGATGTTCTCCCATGTAAACTATTACATAATTCACAATAAAACATTTTTTAAAAAATCTGAAAAAACCAAAAAAAAAACTTAGTAGCTTAAAAAGATAATCATCTTTTACTGACTCTCACAGTTTTTTCAGGTCAGAAATTCCAGAGAAGTTCATCTCTATGAAACTGGTTCAGGGACCCTCATGAAAATACAGTTGGGTAGTGACTAAGGCTGGAGACATTCTTTTCTCATTGGCTGGAAAAACTCAAAAAGCAGAGGCGGAAACAGCCAGGGCTGCTTCCACTTCTATGTGTCTCTACACAAACTTTCTACAGCACAGTGTTTTCAGGGTCTCTGAGCTTTGTAACTGTTGGCTTAGGGCTCCCAAGGTTTATGTCCCACAAGAGTAGGAGATGTGAGCAGAAGCTGGGTCACCTCTTCTAACTTATTCTCCTAGCTCACTGGTATCACTTTCACTGCATGTCCTATATAAGAAAGTAGTCACTAAATTCAGCATACTTTCCAGGAAAGAGTTAGATTCCATCATTGAAAGAACTTCGAGAGAAATTTTAAAACTGTCAGAGTGGTTATGTCTAAATATCTCTATTTTTGTTTTTCATATTTTTTACTTTACCTAATACAATGGACTTTTCTTCCTTGAAGATTTTTAAGCCTATTGTAGTCTTTATTGAGTGTTATGGTGCTGTGGGTTAATGCACCAGACTACAAAGTCATTTGAACTACAATGTTGGCAGTTCAAGCTCACCAGCTGCTCCTCAGAAACCCTATACAGGGTCACTATGGGTCAGAACCGACTCAACAGCACATAACTACAACAACATCAAACTGATTCTAATGCATAGTGACCCAAACATAGAGAAAGGAGAACTGCCCCATAGAATTTCCTACACTGAAATCTTTATAGATGGAGACCACTAGGTCTTTCTCTCACAGAATCACTGCGTGGTTTTTAATTTCCAACCTACTAATTTGCACCTGAAATGCTTAGTCATTTTATAAGCTTAATGCTTTACATATATTTTTTGTTAAGTGCCGTCAAGTTGGTTCCAACTCATAGTGACCCTGTATAGTGTTTCCAAGGAGTAGCTGGTGGGTTTGAATTACTGGCCTTGCAGCATATGTGTATATATGGCCAGTAATTCATGAGGTTGGCAGTTTAAACTCACAAGCTGCTCTTTGGTCACTGTGAGTCAGAACTGATTTGACCGCTTTTAACAATAACACAGTTCAGAAGTAGACCGCCTGTCTCTTTTGGAGAATTGAAATGAAAGGAATCCTGTTCTTTTCATTTACACATTGTTAATAATAGTCCCTGGAGTCCTGGTATAGCACTGCAGGATAAGCACTGGCTCCAAGGTTGGTTTGAAGCACAAGGATGATGGCTCAAACCTACTAGCTGCTGTTCAGGAACTCTATACATGGTTCCTGTGAGTGGGAACGGATTTGATGGCACACAACAACAATAACAGTCCCTACCAATCTTAAGACTTTGTGGTAAGGTCTGACTTTAATAAGTATGCTTTTTAAATATAACCAAAGCTGATATGATATTTTTTAGTTCTTTCCATTTTTTTAAAGCCATACTGGAGTCTACCATTAAAATGAAAGAACTTCTGTTAGTTGTGCTAACTTAAATTTATCCTATAAGCAAAAAGCACCAGAAAGAAAATTAGGTATCAAGGCTTTTAATCCCTTGATTAGGGAACCCAGAGTTCAGTCTCTTTGGTACTCCAATTAAAATTCTTTATGTTGTTGTTGTAGAGTCTCTTCTGACTCATGTTGTTGCTATGTGCCATCAAGTCAGTTCTGACTCATAACAACCCTGCATAGGGTTTCCAAGAGCAGTTGGTGGGTTTGAACTGCAGACCTTGCAGTTTCCAGTATTATCTTAGAGTCCCTGTATAAAGTTTCCAAAGAGTGGCTAGTGGTTTTGAAGCACTGCACTGGGATTTGGCAGTTCAGTGCTTATCCTACAGCACCACATCAGGAGTACTCGAAGTTGGTATACTTTACTAATTATCTGGATCCTTCCAGCTCTCATATGTTAGCATTTTTCAAAGCTATTACAGATGACTTCTGCTGTGAGACCTGAAACTTAAGGCTAGATAGAAAAAGTATTAAGACTGAATTGTGTCCCCCTAAAATATATTTTGAAATCCTAACCCCTGTATCTGTGACTGTGACCTTGTTTGGAAATAGTCTTTGACTATGTCATCAGTTAACATGACGCCATACTGGAGTAGAAAGCAAAGCAGAATCAGCTTGAATAAAGAAAATAAGGTCTGTACATACAACAGAATACTCCACAACATTAAATAATAACAAACTGGGGAAAACCCCATAACATGAATGAATCTAGAGGACATTGTCTGAGTGAAATAAGTCAAACACAGAAGGACAAACATGGTATGAGCCCACTATTATAAAAAGGCAAGAAAGGTTTGTGTATGAAAAGAAAAATTCTTTGATGTTTACCAGGGGAACCAATTAGACCAATGGGCTAACAATAGAATATGTGAACATCAGTCTCCAGGACACTGAGACCAGTAGAACTAGATAGTGCCCAACTGTCACTACCAACTGCTCTGTAAGGGATCCCATCAGAAGGTCCTGGATAGAGTGGAGAAGTATGTAGAACAAAAGCCCAAATTATAAAAATAGATAAGGCTCACTGAAGTGCAATTCCACCAACAGCTCCCTGAGACAGAGATGAGGCTTTCTGCTCCCACAAAGATTTACAGCCTCAGAAACACTATACAGGATCACAGTGAGTCAGAACCCACTCTAAGGCACTTAACACCACCAACAATAACATCTGGTCATATAGAGACTGATGGAACCCTGATACTTGGGTCCTTCATCAAACTTCAGACCTGAAACTGAACTCAACTCTGTGGCTCGCTTTTCAGTCAAACAATAGACACGTCTATGAAGGGAACAATAACACTAGGGAGGTATACTCCTTAGAATAACCCACTATTTGAGATCAAAAGGACAGCATGAGCCAAAGAGGATTGTCATTGCAACTCCTTGTTTCAGTGTAGATTGTTCTCCATAGGGTTTTCAGTCACTGTCACCTTCTGAAAGTATATCACCTTCTGAAAGCAGCCTCTGGAAGGATCCAAACTGCCAAATTTTAGCTGAGTGCTTAACTCTTTATGCCATCCAGGAAGTAGCATGATCCTAATCATATGTGAATGCTTATATAAGAGGAGAAGAGATACAGAGACAGGCACATGAACAATACCACGAAATGTTGCAACTGCAAGTCAAGAAATTCCTTCAGTAGCATAGTGATTTTGAGTCTGGCTGTTAACCTCAAAGTCAACAGTTTGAAACTACCAGCCATTCTGTGGAAGACAGATGAGGCTTTTTGCTACTGTAAAGATCTACAACCTCAAAAACCCTATGCAGGGTTGCCATGAGTCAGAACTGACTCCCTGGCACATAACTACCACCACCACCAGAAGCTAGAAGGAAGGCATGGGGCAGGTTCTCTCCATATGCAATCAACACTATAGATACCTTGGTCCTGGATTCTCACCTCTGGAACTTTGAGACAGTACATTTTGGTTACTTAAAGCCACCCAATTTTGATAATTTCTTAGCGCACCCCTTAGAAAACAATACAGTATAATAATCAAAAAACAAATGATTATTTAAGTTCTCCTTTTGAGATTCTATTAAACTATGACACACCCAACTAGCATTGATGCTAGCCAGTTTCTATTGCTGAATAGATACTTGTAAAAGGTAGCTGTTAATTTATTCATGAAGTATCTATTGAGATTCAGTTATTTATAAAGCATGGTACCAGATGCTAAGAAAAAAGCAGGTGTAAGAAACACTACCTCCTTGAAGTTCTTGAAAACACACATGAGAACATAAAATAAGCTGTGGGGTGAATGTGCTAGACTGCAAAGTTGTTTGAACCACAAGTTTGGTGGTTCAAGCTCACCAGCCACTCCTCGGAAACCCTCTACAGGGTCACTATGGGTTGGAACCTTCTAGATGTCACTTAGCAACAACAACAAAATGATAAAACACAATATTACACCATTAAGAGACAAAACATAGGTGTGTGGTGGCTCCACAGGATTTTGAATTGCAAGATCAGTGGTTTTGAGCCCACCAACCACTCCATGGGAGAAAGATGAGGCTTTCTGCTCATACAAAGATAGCTACAGACACCCTATACAGGTTTTGCTATGAATAGGAACCAATTCAACGGCACTTAACAACAACAGTGACTACTAGTGCAATGATGCCCAGGAAGAGAAAAGCCTAACCAATTTATTAAGTGCAGCTGGGGCAAAAAAGAATTTTATTTTCATCTCTCCCCAAATCTCCTTCAGTTCCCTGTAAAGTTGTTCCAAATGCAAGCAATGACGTTCTTGCCATACAAATGCAGTTACAAAGCAAGTTTCACAACCCTTACTTCCAACCAAGTTATCATTTCCAAGTCCTCTTCACATGAAAATATTAGACCCAACCTTCATTATGGTCATTTTCCAAAGTGACCTGGTACTAATTGCAAGTAACAGAGCAAATCTCTAGTCAGGTTTGTATATACTAGATTAAACTAGCCAGATTATAAATTATTAAAAACATATGAATGGATCCACCATAGCTAAAAATGCACAGTTGTGCCTGTAATGAAAAGTACTTATGAAACATGTCATAAATTTATAGCACTACATTATACACAGGAACCTAATCATAATTGTTCCCTTCAGTCACTAAGATCTCCAGAGAGACCTTGCTTCCCAACAAAATCCATCCAAAGCACAAACATTGTCCAAGAGATTTGTCCAGTCAAGTTATATTAAATGAAAAGGTAAGTTCTGTCCATTGATAATGAATTTTGTGATGCTGTGGTTTTACTGTGTGTTGTCCATCAATTCAGTCTTTATCGTAGCAGTTCTTCCAGTTTTCACTTCCATCTCCCTTCTTCCCCTTTGCTAACACCCACCACAGACTTCAAGTTATCCTTCATGTGAAAGAGGAAGAGAGTGATTGTGATGGAGAAAACAGTGGGGAAATGGGCAACAAATGAGGCTAAAGAGGTAGGCAAGGGATGACTAAGACAAGCTTTGCAGGATTTTATTGAGGACCAGAAACTTTACCTATTGGGCAATGGGTAGCCATTAAAGTGTATCCTGCTGCTGCTGTTGTTGTAGGCCGAAGAGTCAGTTCACGCTCACAGCGACCCTGTATGGGATTTCTGAAGCCAACAATTGTGAGATTGGCATAGGACCAAGTAGTGTTTTGTTCTGTTATGCACAGGATTGCTATGAGTTGGTGCTGATTCAATGGCACTTAACAACAACAAATCTTTACAGGAGCAGCAAATCTCATCTTTCTCCCAGAAGTGTATCCAGGAATAGAAAAAAATGATACAGTAAAGTAATGCACCTCCAAGTTCTCTCAGACCTCAGAAGGGAGCTAGACCAGAGCAAGTCTAGAGTCCAGTCTGACTCATAGCAACTGCAAGTGTGTCACAGTAGAAATGTGCTTGATAAGGTTTTCAATGGTCTAGATGTTGAGCACCAGCTATTTCTCCTTAGTTGTCTCTGGGTGACTTGAACCTCAATCTTTTGGTTAGGGGTTGAGCATGTTAACCATTTATTCTATCCAGGGATTCCTTAGAATGAGTTGTTGTTCTTAAGTGCTATCAAGTCGATTCTGACCCATAGCAACCCTGCATAGGGTTTCCAAGAGGCAGCTGGTGAACTTGAACACCAACCTTGCAGTTCAAGTGACTTTGCAGTCTGATGCATTAGACTGACTAGCTGAACAGATATCATCACCAGGCTATTTCATTTGTCCACGAGGCTGAGCAAAATCTGTTGGTATATTGAAGTTGGCTACTGACAGTGGAGAAAGGAAAAGGGAAGCAATTCCAGAGAGGTTTGGGAAGCAAAATCAATATGATTTGAAAACTGATTCATTTGTAAGCATAATGGAGAAGGAGAAGTCAAGAGTGTTTTTGTGTTTAAATTTAATTTCACTGATACTCCTGACAAGCTAACAGACATTCAGAAAGACACTGTTTTGTCCAGCTTGCTCCCCTTTCTGTGAGACGGAGACAGCAATTGTAGATGTTGGAGGTGAAGGTACCATTCCTGTTTTTCTACTATCTAATGCCTTAGAGTAAATTATTACCTCTTAAGTATCCAAATTCAAATTGAGTACAAGATTGAGTCATTCTTATATTGAAAATAAAACACTTTTAAAAAATCACAAGAAGCTCTT
This sequence comes from Chrysochloris asiatica, assembly GCF_000296735.1. Taxonomy (NCBI): domain Eukaryota; kingdom Metazoa; phylum Chordata; class Mammalia; order Afrosoricida; family Chrysochloridae; genus Chrysochloris; species Chrysochloris asiatica. Next base: position 2,845,903 of record NW_006408682.1, read on the forward strand.
TGTTTTTATATTTTTCTACAATGTCTATTTCACAGTATGATTTGAAACTAACATTTCAAAATATCCTAAGAAATAAGACTCCTCTGTGTTTCTGACCACATGGAAGCAAAAATAATGAGAATGGCTGAGAGTAATCATGTTTACAGATAATTCTGTAAAAAAAAAAAAAAAAATAGCAACACACAACAAAACAGATTAAGCATTTGGTGTTCTGAATCTGCTTCCAAACTGAGCCAGATGACTTCCATTTTCAGAATCATAAACTTGTGAGAATTCCGTATTTAATGTTGAAATTATTCAAGTGCATGTTTTACAATCAGTTCCCTTCTAGGATTCTAAGCTTGTTTATTTTTCATAGTGCCTCGTCAAAACTAAAATAGGTTGGATTTTGATAAATACACAAATCATTAGCATAACAGAGTTAGGAAAGTAAATTCTTACCACTGATCTGTGTGAATTCGTCTTCTACTCATATTAAGTATTTACTCAAAAAAACATATAAATAGTACTGTTTATGTAATTTGATCCACCACTACTCTGTCAGTTTATCCTACTGTGGTGGCTTGTGAGTTTCAGTGATTCTGAAAGCTATGTCACCGGTATTTTAAATACCAGCAGGGTCACCCATGGTGGACAGGCTTCAGATGAGCTTCCATACAAAGACAGACTAGGAAGAAAGAGTGACAAACTACTTCCTAATATTTAGTCACTGAAAACCTTATGAATAGCAGAGAAATACTGTCAGATACAGTGCCAGAAAATGAGCACCTAAGGTTGGAAGGCACTCAAAATGCGACTGGAGAAAAGCTGCCTCCCCAAAGTGGAGTTGTCCATGATGATGCAAATGGAATAAAGCCCATAGGAGAAAAACTGATGGGGCACAACCCAAAATTGAGAGAAACAGCTGTAAACATGCATTGAAAATGGGAACATGGAATGTACAAAATATGAATCTGGGAAAATTGGAAGTTGTCAAAAATGAAATGGAATGCATAAACATCAATATCTTAGGCATCAGTGAGCTGAAATAGATTGGTATTGGCCATTTGAAACAGACTACGACATGGTTTACTATGCCGGGAATGACAAATTGAAGAGGAATGGTGTTGCACTCACTGTCAAAAAGAACATATCCAGGTCAGTCATGAGTTATAACGCTGTATGTGATAGGATAATATCCATGCACCTACAGGGAAGCCCAGTTAATACCACTATTATTCAAACTTAGGCACCAATGACAAAAGCCAGTGAGGATGATATAAAAGAATCCTACCAAGTTCTTCAATTTGAAATCGATCAAACATGCAATCAAGATGTATTGATCATTATTAGTGATTGGAATGCAAAGGTTGGGAGCAAAGAGGAAAGATCACTAGTTGGAAAATATGGCCTTGGTGATAGAAATGATGCTGGAGAAAGCAAGATAGAATTCTGCAAAATCAATGATTTGTTCATTTCAAATACCTTCTTTAGACAGCATAAGAGATGACGATACACATGGACCTCACCAGATGAAATACATAGAAATCAAATTGACAACATCTGTGGAAAGAGATGATGGTAAAGCTCCATATCATCAGTGAAAACAAGGCCAGGGGCAGACTGTGGAGCAGACCATCAATTATTCATATGCAAATTCAAACTGAAGCTGAAAAAATTAAAACAAGTCCACGAGAGCCAAAATATGACCTTGAATATATCCCATCTGAATTTAAAGATCATCAAAATAACAGATTTGATACATAAACATTAAAGACCGAATACCAGAAGAGTTGCGGGATGACATCAAGAACATCATACAGGAAGAAAGCAAAAAGTCATTGAGAAGACACGAAAGAAGGAAAAGGTCAAAATGAATGTCAGAAGAGACAATGAAACTTGCTCTCCAGAGTAGAGATGCTAAATCAAATGGAGGAAATGAAGAGGTACAAGAGTTGAACAAAAAATTTCAAAGATCAGCTCAAGAAGATAAAGCCAAATATTATAACAAAATGTGCAAAGATCTGGAATCAGAAAACCAGAAAGGAAGAACACACTTAGCATTTCTCAAGTTGGGGGAACTGAAGAAAAATTTCAAGCCTTGACATTCGTTATTGAATGATTCTTGGGCAAATTATTGAATGATGGAGAAAGCATCAAGAGAAGATGGAAGGAATACACAGAGTCATTGTACCAAAAGGAAATGGTTAATGTTTAACCATTTCAAGAGCTAGCATATGATCAAGAACCAATGATACTGAAGGAGGAAGTCCAAGGTGCATTGAAGGAACTGCCAAAGAACAAGGCACCAGGAATTGATGGAATGAAAATTGAAATCTTTCAAGAAAGTGAGGTGGCACAGAAGGCACCCACTCATCTCTGCCAAGAAATTTGCAAGACAACTATTTGGCTGACTGATAGGAAGAGATCCATATTTGTACCCATTCCAAAGAGAGGTGATCCAATGGAATGAGGAAATCATCACACAATCTCTTTTGATATCCCATGCAAGTAAAGTTTTGCTAAAGGTAATACAGAAACGGCTGCAAGCATACATTGACAGAGAACTTCCAGAGGTTCAAGCCGGATTCAGAAGAGGCTGTGGAATGAGAGATATCATTACTGATATCCAATGGATCTTGGCTGCAAGCAGAGAATATCAGAAAGATGTTTACCTGTGCTTTATTGACTAAGCAAAGGCTTTCGATTGTGTAGATCTTGACAAGCTGTGGACAACATTGCAAAGTATGAGCTTTCCAGAACACTTAATTGTGCTCATGAGGAATCTGTACCTGGACCAAGAAGTAGTTATTCAAAAAGAACATAGAACACTGAATGGTTTAAAATTAAGAAAGATGTGTGACAAGGTTGTATTCTTTCACCATATTTATTCAACCTGTATGCTGAGCAAATAATCTGAGAAGTTGGGTTATATGAAGAAAAACAAGGCATCAGGATTGAAGGAAGACTCATTAACAACCTGTGATATGCAGATGATACAACCTTGCTTTCTGAAAGTGAAGAAGACTTAAAACGTTTACTGATGAAGATCAAAGAGCAAAGCCTTTGGTATGGATTACATCTCAACGTAAAGAAAACAAAAATCATCACCACTGGACCAATAAACAACATTCTTATCAACAAAGATTGAAGTTGTCAAGGATTTCATTCTTCTTCGATCAACTATCATCACTCATGGTAGATTTGCATTAGGCAAATCTGCTGCACAAGACATTTTCAAAGTGTTGAAGAGCAAAGATGTCAGCTTGAAGACTAAGGTGCGCCTGACCCAAGCCATGATATTTTCAATAACCTCATATGCATGTGAAAGCTTGACAGTGAATAAGGAAGACCATAGAAAAATTGATGCATTTGAGTTATGGTGCTGGAGAATATTGAAAGTGCCATGGGCTGCCAAAAGAACCAGTAGATCTGTTTTGGAAGAAATGCAGCCAGAGTGCTCCTTGGTGGCCAAGATGGCCAAACTTCGTCTCTCATACTTCGGACATATTGTCAGGAGGGACGAGTCACTCGAGAAGCATATCATGTTTGGTAAGGTGGAGGGTCAGAGAAAAAGAGGAAGACCCCCAGCGAGATGGATTGGCCAAATGGCAGCATCGATTGACTCAAGCATGGCAACAGTAGTGAGGTTGGCCCAGTTTCGGGCAGTGTTTCATTCTGCTGTGCATAAGGTCACTATGGGTCAGTAGTGACTCAATGATGATGAGGGGTTACTGGTGCGACAGTTCTAGAACATTACTAAATTCTAAGTCACTTGAATCTTAAAGCATGATAGACATAAATTCTAAAATTATTAAAGTTGTTTTTGTTGTTAAGTACTGTCAAGTAGATTCTAACCCAGAGTGACCCTATATAAGGTTTCTGTCTGAGTAGTGGCTGGTAAGCTTGAACCACCAACCTTGTAGTTCAAACCAACTTTGCAGTCTAGCGCATTAACCCATAGCACCACACCCTCAAGTGATATAAGAATAATTTTATAGTAATGATCAGCTGTTGTTAGCTGCTGTTGAGTTGGCTCTGACTAACTTCAAACCCAGAAAGCTAAACCAATTACAATTATGTTGATTCTGATTCACAGCAACCTTATAGGACAGAGCTTTGTCCCATAGGGTTACCAAGTCTGTAAATCTTTCCTGGAAACAGGTTGCCACATCTTTCTCCTGTGGAGCAGCTGGTCTTTTTGTCTAGTACTTAACCACTTAACCACTGTGCCTCCAAAGCTCCTTGTTATTAAGTGCTGTGGATTCTGTTCCACCATATAACTACCCTGTATAGAGCTTCTGAGAGCAGCTGGGGAGCAGCTGGGGGTTTGAACTGCCTGCCTTGCGTTAGCAGTCTATTGCTTATCTTATAACGCTACACCAGGATTCATAAGCAGAAATGACATCTATCACTTCTTAATTGAGGTGATGAAAAGTCTGCATGTGATTCTCCAGTATGTCTCCTGGCCTGAGGAGTCTGTGTGTTCCACAAAGTAGTGGAAACCATAGCAAGTTGTATATCTCAGTGAGTGAATATATGTAAATGCTCAGGAATTTTTCCTTATTGGGTTAAGTCATCAAGATTTGAGGGCCTTTTGTTACCACATAACCTAGCATTAAAGAGCCTGTCCTGCTAGATATTGTTAATGATTGCTTTGGAAAACAATGTTTTTAATCTTAATTCTACAGAAAGACATGGATAGAAAATTAGTAATGTATTAGAAGTCCTGGTGTGGCACTGTGGGTAAATGGGCTGGATGCAAGGTCAGTTTAAACTACAAGGTCGGCAGTTCAAGCTTACCAGCCACTCCTCTGAAACCCTATACAGGGTCACTGTGAGGCAGAACTGACTCAAAGGCACTTAACAACAACAATACTGATATAAAACATAAATTAAGTAATAGCTCCCAAAATTGAGTTGTAGTTTTTCGAGTAGTTAAATTCGTTAAGTGTTCTATTTGCATTATCACACTTAACCCAGACATAGGCACTGGAGTTTAAAGGTGTTAAATACTTCACATAGTTTTTAAGAAACAGGGCAGGGATGAAGCTCAATGGGTCTGACTCCAGAATGGTACTCGGTAGTGCTGTTCTGTGGCTCAGTGACAAATTATTCTTTCTCTGTGTCACGGCAGCCAACGAGGGAGGTTAGGGGAAGGCAGGAGAAATGAAATGATTTGTAAGTGATTGATTTTTGCAAAATATGTCACTGAGGTCAACACAGACATTATGAATTGCTTATGTATAAAGTCTTTATAAATTGAGACAAAATAGTAGACAAGCTGTTATATTTTTTAAAATCTCTAAACACAGCATTACAAAATAAAATGAATATACTGTCTGTGCTGTTTGATTAGTTTTAAATCATAAGGAAGTCAAATTTGACAAGTATCAAATATAAAAATATGTCAGAAGTCATCTAAGCTGTTAGAAATATGAAGAAATCGAGCATATTCTGAAATTGTGAACACAAGAATAAACTCTGGGATGGTTTCCAAAATTGACTAAGACACACATCTATGTATTTTTCAAAGAAAGTGGAAGTTATCCCTATTCATGATGTGAAATCCGAATAGTATAGTTCAAGTACTGCCATGGTGAAGGACAAAGTAACGAAAATCATTTCATTCTCCTTAAATTCCTTTACAGTGATTAATGTTTGATTAAATTAAAAATGCCAAGCTAGGAAGAAGTGAAAATTCAAGGATTCCACCAGGATAAAATGATGCTATTGTCTATGGAAGATTAAGAATCATGTAATAAAATTACAACATTTTATTAAGAGGAAGGCAAATATTCTAAGAACTTGACTGGAATCACAATTATGACTGCAAGCTTTAGTCACATTCTAACACCTGACTGGTTTCATAACTTTTGCTGGGGGCACAATAAAAAAATCCTAATTTAATTTTTTATTTAATTTTTTTTTTTTACTGTTTTCAGGGTCAGATATCCCCAGCAGGCAATTGAACATTTGCCCAATGACCTCCACTTTTCAGAGGAATGTGAAGAAGCAGCAATAACTAGGAATCTACTGAACTTTGATTCTAGTCCTCCAAGCTCCCCCTGGCAATGCATTTAAGTCCCAACTACACACACACACACACACACACACACACACACACACAAGCACAGAACGTCTACCTACTGGTTTGACATCATGAGAATTATGCCAGCCTGAAGAGAAAGCTAAATCAGTTCTGATGGAGGAAAGATGGAGAGGAAAAGTCATGGTGAAGAGGTCAGCAGTGGGATAAAATCTTTTATTTCTTCGTACTTTTGAGTTATAGAACCCTTTGACATAGATTGCTGTGCTGAATGCTCTAATTTTCTCTATGAGATAGAGATTTTTTCTTTCCCTAGCCCTTTTTGACAAATTAAAATCATTTCCTTAAGTATCACACATAAAAGGGAACATTAGGTACCCAACATTTGTGGCTTTAAGCAATAGCCCTGTTCAAGATTGGGTGAACTCCTCAAATAACAAGTGAAGAGGTTAGTTATGTTTTTAGAGGACCAGTTGCTCTGGAGTTGATTCCAGCTCAGGGCAACACCTTGTGTATCAGAGTAAAATTGTGCTCCAAACGGTTTTCAATGGCTACTTTCCCAATATGTAGAGCGCTAGGCCTTTCGTGCAAGGGCCTTTGGATGTATTCAAACCTCTAAATGTCTTTAGCTCATAGCCAACAAGTTCTTGGACTCCTGTTGTTGGGTAAGAATTTTATGAACAATTCTGAGCAGGTCAACAGGGGAGATTCCCTTCCTGATTATTTAAGTCACACCTGAGATATCTAGCCATATATTCAGCCCTCTGCTTAACTTTACCCTCCAGCTTTTTATATAAAGCTAACATCTGGAGACAAACCTGTTTTCAAGTTAGAAAACTGACACACATCACCGCTGTTATTCCCCACCTGTTCTCAGAGCTCTGCAGATGGGCCAAAGGAAAGGAGAACATGAGCAATTATATAGGACATTTACGTTTACCTTTCTCAGACTTGGTTTCCTTGTTTTAAAAGAGAGTTATAAGGATAGAAAAATCCCCAAGAGCCATGCCAGTTCAAACATAATAGGTGTCAAAGTTGACCAAAAAAATACTGGTAAGTCAATGGAGCTTCTTCTGAAAAGCTTCTATATCTATCTCTATCCAAATTACATCTAGGCAGTCCCCTAGCCATGATCACAGTACTAGAGGGGGCATCTGAAATGCTAGTAGAAACTACCACTGGCTTACAAATGACTCACACACATGAGTAGCCATGAGCTTTCTCCCCTCGTTTCCCCATCTCTGGAGCCCCTAGTGCTACTGCCAGAAAAGTCATTCTGGGTGGGCAGGAAGCTTTACAGAAACTGGAGGTTCATAAGTGAAGAATGGAAAGAGACTGCGAACAAGGAAATACAGCATGGAGCTGACACCAGGGGCAGGTACGCAGACTGAGCTGACCTTCACCAGCCCAAAAATATCTTTCCCCTACTGTGCCTGAAGTTTTGACTTCACTTGGACACACTGCTGAAATCACATCACTGAGGCATGCTTTTTTGGATAATAAGCAGCTTTCAAAAATAAAGAAAGAAAAGAAAAGAAAACACAACTACCTCTGGAAGAGTTGAGAGCGTATCAAGCCCTTCATGCATTTGTGTGAGTTGTTTCATTCCGAATCGCTTTCCTCCTAAACGCACAGCTGAAATCAACAAGCCTGGATTGATGAGAGTTTAAACAGCTGGGAAGTAAATGTAGGCAATTTGGGTGAAAATGCTAAGAACACACTCATTTTGGCTAAGACAGATGCTGAGTGTATTCTGGGCAACCCCTTGTGTGCAGACTTGACCTTTTAGAATTAAAGTGACAAGTCTGTTTTCTGAGGCAACTCTAAATGGGTACAAATCCCAATCTTTTGGCTAGTAGTGTTTAACTCGTTGTGTTTAACTCGTTGTGCCACCCTCTAAATAAAGTCACTAGAACAACAGAGATGAGCTGAAAAAAATGTTCAGGGAATAACAAGGACTAATTTTCAAACGTTTTCTAGAGCTACTTTTGTCCCCAGGAAAGGGGGTGCTGGACATGCTACCAGAGCGTCATACTTTTGAGAGTTAGGGATCTTATCTCGGCTTTACTGAGACTGAGAGATTAAAGGAAAGTGCTCAAAGGCAGGGATGTTGTTGTTAACTGTTGTCTATTGGTTCTGACTCATTGACCCTGCACAGAATATTTGAAAAGCAGCTGATAGGTTTGAACCACTGAGCTCAGGATTAGCATTTCAGGCTTATCCTACAGCACCATACCAGATTCCAACAGCAGAATCAGACTGTTATAGCCACCTTTGTAAACTGCCTCCACCCCATTTTCTTTCTTACTCTTTTTGTTTTATGTTTTGTTCTCTTACCTTCCTCTGTTTTACAGTTGTTGTTGTTGTTGTTGTTAAGTGCTATCGAGTCAATTCCGACCCATAGCGACCTGTGTAGGGTTTCCAAGGAGCAGCTGGTGAGCTTGAAATACCGACCTTGCAGTTCAAATAACTTTGCAGTCTGACGCATTAGCCCACAGCACCACACCAGGACTCCGTTTAGCAGTACTCAAACGTAAATACTTGTAGTATCAGCCCAGCAATGTCTTCAGCTGCAATTTATGTGATATGACTTGGCAATTTCAATGAACATGATACCATTGAGTTTATAGTAGGAAACCCGTTCTGGATTCCAAATAGCTAACTTACAAATGAGCTATAAGTTGAAAAATTCATATATTTCTGATTTTTTTCAGGTTCCTGAGTCAATTGAGGCAAACTAGAGAAATAATCCCTTCTTTATAATTTTTTCCTAATTATTGTAAGGCATTGATAATAATTGTCACTGGCTGGTGGTTCTGCTCAGCCGCAGATTCCACAATAGGGATTCTCCTGCATCAGACTCATTAGGAATTTGGTATATATATATATATATATATATATAATGAATAGGGAGCCATAGTGGGGCTGTAAAATAAGTATTAGACTTTGAACTGCAATGTGGGCAGTTCAAACCTACCATGTGCTCCTTTGGGAGTCACTATGAGTCAGAATTGACTTAATGGCAGAAGGGGTAGGATGAAATGAATGAGTGAATGTGAATGATTGAGTGAGTGAGTGACAAAGCCTTGATGAAAATGCCTAATTAATAAGTTAATTGTGTGCATTTTTTTTTCCAGACAATAGACTAGAGAAAACTGTGGTCTGTCTCATTAGCAACCCTATTTGCCAACCAAAGACCACTGAAAAGTAACTATGTAGACACACTTAATTTGTTTTAGAATGACTAACTGTACGCCAATACGTTCAACAGCTTCTGAAATTTGTCCCTCTTTTATCATTGTTTCAAGTTTATTTTTCAAAAAAGTTGTTTTTTGTTTTTTTTCCGTCATAGAATTAAGAAAAATGAACTAATCCTGGGATGAAAAGAGGAGAGTTAAATGTATAACTTCAAGAGGATAATTTCAGGATCAGAATAATTTGTAGTGGTGCATTGAATATAAATCATGAATTAAACTATGAACACAGTCACATGCCGTCATATAACTGCATTATTAATTAAACAGTACCTTTGGTCTAGTCTTCTTCCCCAACTAAGAGAAGACTGACCCCTAGTTAGTGATGACACTTTTATGAATGAAACTAGGTAAGGCAGAACCTCGGAAAGAGATTTTCTTATAAGGAATTGCCTACAATGAATCTAGAAATTTGGGAGTATGCTGTAGCTGTAGAAGAATAAGAAGGCTGAGATTTACACCACAATGTTCCCATGAGAAGACAGGGACAGAGCAGCCCTATCAGAAAATTCTTCAGGAAATAGGATCATGGTGCAGGTGAAAAGCTTTCTGGGAACTGGTAGTACTAAATGTAGTTAAGAGCAGAAACTATGAAGCAAAACTGTTTGGGCTCAAATTCCAGATCCATTCCTTCCCACCTGTGTGGCCTAGGGCAGTCACTTATACAAAAGGGCTCAAAAAGGTTGTAGAAGAATGAAATTAAAAATTGTGGAATTTTCCCATAAACGTTTTTTTTGAAGCTTTCTTTTAATATCCTTATTCAAGAGTAGTGAGCTAGTGTAAATCCAGGTGTAAATCCAAGACTCAAATAGGTTAATATATATAAAGATATTTAGAATAGTACCCTTTACCCCTACTGTCACTGACTGATTCCAACACATGTTGTTGTTGTTGTTAAGTGCCATCGAGTTGATAGATTACCTAAAAAGCAGGTAAACAGGTGATTAGGGCATCAACAAACCAGGGACACTGGTTATCCAATGGAAAGACTCATAGACAGCAAGCAGAAAGGACACCAATGAAACAAGTGTTATAGTGGAAGGAAACTGCAGGGTCCTAAATGAAACTGATGATATTTTATAAATTTTGTACATGATAACAATTACGTTTCTTTGTCATTGATGCATTTGAATTGTGGTGTTGTTGGTAAGGAATATTGAAAGTACCATGAACTTTCAGAAGAACAAACCTGTCTTGGAAGAAGACCAACCATAGCGCTCCTTTGAAATGAGGATAGCAAGCCTTCTTCTCTCACCCTGTGTACATCTTCATCAGGAGGGACCAGCCCCTGGAAAAGGACATTGTGCTTGGTAAAGCAGAGAGTCCGCAAATAAGAATTGATTCTATGGCAAAGGTGGTAGGATGGAATGAATAAGTGAATGTAAATGAGTGGCAATGATCTGATGAAAATGGTCGATTCAGTAACTTAGTTATATGCATTTATTTTTAGACTAGAGACTAGAGAAAACCATGGTCTATCTCTGGATATTAACAAACAAGGTTCTGTAGCCAGAATATATATCTATGATGTAAAGTTAATGGAAAATTATAAGAGGGAGTGGCTACTGTATTTAGTTTGCAAACGCACTTCAGTCCTTAATCATGTAATTCTCTATTTGCTATGGATGGATTCAGCAATTGGTGCAGCTCAAATATAATTAAAAAACATGAAAACAGTTCAATTTACAGTGAATGTATCTTAACATTTAATCTCAAGACTTGGTTTTGGCTTAATTCATGAACTGAAAATAAATTATTAAAGAAAATTTTATTGGAAAGCCATTTTGCAATATTGTAAGAGTTGTTCACTGTGGACTATCTTTTCAAAGAAAAAACTTAGAGTTTGGGTTCCCACAAAATGAAAATGTGGGTGGTTTAGTAGAATTTGTTGTTTGATCCAGATGTTGCAGATCACATCTCAGAATACAGTAACATGGCTCAGAGTGACCCATGTGAAACAATATATGAAGAACTAATAAATTAAATAAGTGATGCAGTTCAATCAACTATTTTCAGTGAAAAAAAAATTATAGCTCAATATTTCACTTTGTCTGTAAATTCTTCTCCTGGTTTTTCTCATTCAGAGCAGCTAAGTATTATTTTAAAATATGTATCCACACAGATGGGAAATCTATCAAGTCATCTATCATAATGTACTACCTTAAAAAAGGAGTCCTGGTGAGGCACAGTGGGTTAATGCACTGAATTGCAAAGTCAGTTTGAACCTCAAGGTCGGCAGTTCCAGCTCACCTGCTGCTCCTTGGAAACCCTATACAGTGTCGCTATGGGTCAGAACCACTCAATGGTACTTAACAACAACAACCTTAAAAAATCACACCAGAGAAGTAATTGCAAATAAAGAACTTCACTGTTCAAAGTTTGCAAAATTGATTTTTCTAAGTGCAGAGGCCAGTTCTATAACAATGCTGTCAACATGTCAGAGTGTTATAGAGGCATGCAAGAGAAAATTTTGGAGTATAATAAATTTTCCATTTTCATGCCATGTGCTACAATTCACTCAATCTCATAGGATGAAGCACAGTACACTGTTGTTCAGAAAAGCTTATTCTACCACTATACACTTAATCTGTACATTTCTTGCTTCCTCTACTCACCAGTGGGCAGTTCTTAAAACATATTTAGTCAATAATTAAATATTAAAATGCCTTTCTAAAACACGTTGGGAAGAACATGCTGTAACAACAAATGCAATTCTTGAATTGTTCATTCAAGTTCTAGATGCCTTACAAAATATTGTTGAAGACCAGACACAAAAAGGAGAAACCAAAAAAGAAACAGAAATCACTGCCAACAAAATGAAAGCACATGAGAATTTACTATGTTGGTTATGTAGAATAATATATTGCAGCATTTCATCAAATGAGTCAAGCTCTCTAAAATTCACAAATCAATTTAGAGATGTGTACAGATCTCTGCCAGTCATTAACGGGATATTCACATAAGTGAAGACAAGATTTTGAAATTTTGGAAAACACAACAAAATGTTGCTGCCAGTACTGATTATCAAGTAGTACACCATTGTAGAAGCATTGGAAAGAAACAATAACGGAAGTGTTCTAAAAGTAGCAATGAGTGCCAGAGATCAATTTCAACTTTCATGATAAGAAGGGCAAAAGTATATGAAGTTTTATCAAATAAACTTTATTTCTTAAAAACTGTAGCTATACTGGATGAAGAATGCATGAAGGCATCTAAAAACACAATGCAGGCTTATCCGGACCTGGTGTGGCACTGTTAGATAAACAATGGACTGTTAACCACAAAGTTGTCAGTTGAACCTTGTAGCTTCTTGGAACCCCTATACTGGGTCACTATGAGCCAGAACTGACTTGACAGCACTTAACAACACAACATGGAGAAGTGCAAACGTTTCATTTTTACAAGAGAACTGAATTTACAGACTCAGGAAAGACCAATTTTACTCATGTAGGCTTGCATTATTCCATAATAGAAGATAAAATAAATGTGTATTTCATAATGTTGACATTGTTTTATGCATATTCCTAACTGTAATGATCACAAGGGCACATTCATTTTCATCCCTAAAGAGACTCACAAACCCTCAGCATACATTAGCAATACAAAGAAAGATTCAATTCATTATCCTTGTTTTGTATGAAAGTAGATATTGTTTGGTACCTTAACTGTGATTAAATCATTGAAGAGTTTATAAGAGCAAATACTAGAAAGAATTCAATTAAGTTAGAGAAGAAGGATCTACCTAAATATAAAATATAGTAATTTATTTTCATACTTGTTTTCTGATCATTACATTTTATGTTATCATTTCATTTGCTAATTTGTAATTATAATATTTATTAACAAACATCATAATTGAAGTATGAGTCATTTAAAAGAAAATTGGTGAAAGCCAATTTTTCCTTGTGAACAATCAACAAAATGTTACAATGATTGTTGAAACAGCTTCACTGGTTCATTTTCTTTGTGGTAAAATATATGGAATACTAACCTCAGCACCCCACACCTATTATAAATTTTTTAATCCAGTTCATCTCATTCTGCTAAATTGGTACATACCACTTTTGCATTCAGGAAATGATATTTTAGTCACATGGTATGGTGCTGTAGGATGCGCACTGGACTGACTGGTCAGTTTGAATGGCAGCCACTCCTCAGAAATCCTATGTAGGGTTCCTATGTGTCAGAAATGACTCAATGGCACTTAACAACAACAAAAGCAAAGTGGATCATGAAGACACATGCACATATATACAAGTGTGCTTCAGAAATTTCATGGAAAAGTGGAATTAAAGATAATGAAAATTTCCACCAACTGTTTGAAGCCCCCTTTTATATACATGCATTTACATAATCCACACGACACTTTGGAAGACATGAGTGAGCAGAGAGGCACCACAGAATATCAATACTTAGCACCTGTTCATGCCTTAACTCAACCCTGCTCCTTTCTTGTGGTCAGTAGTTTGTTTCCCCCATAGTTTGAAAATGTCAAAAGTACACCAAATGTTAATCATAGAATTGAGGGAGATTTAAACTTTACTCCTTAAAAGTTCTAACCATCAATGGAGAAGAGCGAATAGCGGAATCCTACCCAGAGAGGCAATGAGGCCTGAGATGGAGGCAGAGAAGACAACGTCAAGAGATGGTAGGGCTGGGGACTCGGGATCAGGAGATGGAAAAGGGATTGAGGACTGTGGTGGGGGAGGGGGAGATGCAAGCTTACAGGGTATACCCCTTGGTTGGGTGGAGGTACATGGACAGGATGATAACTATGCCAATGAAACGATGGATGATGGAATGAATGTAAAGCTGATGTTCTCCCATGTAGACTATCACACAATTCACACAAAAAATATTAAAAAAAAAAAAAAAAAAAAAAGTTCTAAAATACTATTTTACCAACACCTCAGCTTCAATGAATGGCATGTGATTCCATTTTTATAATTCATGATTTAGGATTTGATGTATACCCTCTTTAAATTATTCTGATCCTAAAATATCTATGCCCCTAAATTGCAAATTTAACTCTCCTTTTTTTTCCCTGATACTGTCCTTCCCTGAAAACATTCTTTTTCATACCCAGGATTTTCACCTCCAGTCACAATTTGTTGCCCTTGGAGTCACTTGGGAGACTCAGTCTGTCACAACCTCTCTGCATATAACTCTCCCATCATCATTTCAGCCCAGAAAATTCCAGTCACAATTGCCTTCTGGGGATCTAAATCAGGTTATGGTAATGTGACAGCTCATTCAATACTTCCTAAGTCCCCAGCCTCTCACCATCAACTCCCATTCACAAATTCATATTTTATAGGAAAACTTTAAATGAAAGCTTAGATTAAACAGAGATTGTAGCTTGGTGCCGATTCCTGCTGGAATTTACATTTTCTGTGGGGGAATCTGGCTAAATTCTAAACAAAAGTAAAATGTATTCAATATGATTAGGACGCTTGAGTTTCTTCGGAAAGGTTGCCTAACCAAATAAATTACAAAGCTGATTCAGGTCTAGGAAGAGGCACCTCATGTCTCAAGTTTAGTCTCTAAAATTATGGTTCAACTATAATCCTTTTGCTCCAAGAAGAAAATGTCTATACATAGATAATTTTTAGGGAAATGGTACTACTGAAAAATGTTAATACTTTACCAAAGTGAGTGCTGTGTACATGGATAAACAGTCGAATGGGAATCCGAAGTTTGAATTAATTATCTTTGTTATTAAATATTCTGAATAGTTGTGTGTTCTTGGGCAAGTCACGACTTTTGTGAAACTCATTTTACTTAGGTATGAAATCAGAGCTAAGGCAAGACAATTTGCTAAGTCTTACCATTTCATGCTAAAATTCTTTATTATAGATGAAGAAGTTTAAAAAAAAACTCAAAACGTTTCAGAAAATTCTATTATCTTTTAACTCCATTTGTCCTTGATTCTTTGAAGCCCCCTTGTACATTCAATGGCCAAGCCAATTGGCAAATTCTGAGGATCCAAAATCTAAATGACACGCTTCAAGTGAAACTGATCCACACTAATGACTCTAATGGAGCTCTGGTAGCATAGTGGTTACGAATTGGGCTGCAAACCTCAAGGTCAGCAGTTCGAAACTACCAGCTGTTCCATGGGAGAAAGATGCAGCTTTCTGATCCCGTAAAGATGTATAGCCTTGGAAACCCTGTACAGGGCCACTATGGGTCGGAACCGACTGCACGGAACGTAACTACCACCAGCCCAATGACTCTAAGGGATCTTGATGTGGCACTATATGCAGAGGCAGAGAACCTTTTTCTTCCAAAATTTATAACATCATTCATGGGTCATATAAAACTATCAACTTAAAAATGAACCTGCTATATTTGCCTAAATAATTACTTAACTCACCCCTGATGTGGTACTGTGGATTAATGCGTTGGACAACAAAGTCGGTTTGAATTGTAAGGTCGGTGGTTCAAGCTCACCAGCTGCTCCTCAGAAACCCTATCCAGGGTTGCTATGGGTAGGAACTAACTACAGGGCATTTCACAACAACAATATGGTGGCTGCAACTGCGGTTGCCTTCGCAGGGCCAGGCCAAATGATTTCGTAGACCTCAGATAGCCTGGAGGCCAGACGTTCCCCATCCCTGCATAAGAAAAGCACTAGACTGCTAATCACAAGGTCAGCAGTTCAGACATACCATTTGCTCCTGAGAAACCATATACAGGGTTGCTAGGCTCTGGAACTGACTTGATGGCATTTAACAGCAACAACAACAACAATGGCTTTATGAGCCCTGGTGAGGTGCTGCAAGGTAAGTACTGGGTTGGTAATCTCAAGGGTCAGTAGTTCAAACCCAACAGCTGCACTCAGAAGCTCTATACAGAGTATCTATGAGCTAGAACTGACTTGATGGCCGGCAAAACCAACACTGGCTCTATATTTCTGTACATTCTTTGGAATTACATTTCCAAGATGCTGCTATCTTCCTGATCTTAATACCAAACTTAAAATTTAAATTATAGTGTTTTCAATTTTATAGGAGTAAGAAGACTCCTATAGTAAGAATACGTCTGTAGCTCATATCACAATGCAATGTGACTGATTATGTTGAAAACAAGCTTCCTTCTGCTTAAATCACTAGAATCTGCAATAAATCTGTGTTTTTGTTTTGTTTTATAGTTGTTTTTCTGGACTTTTCTTCTTTGATTTGGTTGGTTAGTTCATTAATTGTTTACTCCACCCTTGAAATCACAGTTTCATATAGTTAACACACCAAACAAGGGAGCCTTGGTATGGTAGAAAGAGCATAGAACTGAATACTAGAACACCTAGTCCAATCCTAAATCTTAAGGGTGTGGCTTCATTTGTCCTTTGCTCAGCTTCTCTATAGGATGTAGAAAAGCTAGGAGAAATAACCTTTAATGTACTCTCTGGGTCTAACTGTATTCATCAAGAAATAAAGATATTTATTTCTCCTCATTCAGCCTTGATTCTTAGTAACCTTCAGTGGAAAAACTGACAAGATTGTTTTGTGACAGGTACACATCGGTGCCAGGTACATAACAAGCAACAAGCACTCCATAAATATTGTTTAATATGGGACAAATTGAGCTGAGGTACCTACCAAATTCTGCTATGCATATGTTCATTATAGACACCAAGGAGGAGCTCAAGATTTCAGAAGAGAAATATAAATTGATATAACTGCTGTTTCAGGCAAATTCTTTAACAATCACTTATAAATTCACAGCATAGAAGTGTATATTTTCCAGGGGGAAAAATGCTGTATTTTCAGTCAAACAATATTTTTTTAATAATACCATTTTTCCATACTGAAGATAAGTCTTGTAGCTGTATCCTTTGAGATTTACAATGGTTCCAAATGTACCTAAACTCAATGCCATCAAGTCAGTTCCAACCCACAGCACACCTATATAGTTTTCCAAGATTGTAAATCTTTACAAAAGCAGACAACCTCATCTTTCCTCACCAAGCAACTGGTGGGTTTGAACTGTTAACCTTGTATTTAGCAGTCTGACACCCAATCCACAGTGCCACCAGGGTTCCTTCCAAATGTACCTAATGTCATATAAAGCTAACAGATTCAAGAAAGTTTATTAAAGTACTCAGGGTTGTACAAGAAAAAATAAACATAAAAGAAAATATTCAAATCAGGACTGAAGTAAAATCTTAGCCATTTCTAAACTGATCCTTTTTAATGTCTAGCTAGAAGGTACTAACAGTTGTTTTGATACCTAGGGAGGGATGTTAATGCACTGTGTGACCTTGGGCAAGTCACTTAATTTACTATTTATAAAAATCAGGAACTTGTACCAGAAATCTTCCTCAGCTCTAAAATTCTATTCCTTTGAGTCTAAGAATGAATGCTTTCTTGCACATGAAGCTTAATCCTATTGCAGACTGGCCTGCTATTACTGTACAATCATCTCAAATATAACCCAAACAAAATCCGTCCTCCACAGCACAAAACAATGTCAAGAGCAAGCTTGATTTACATGGGAATTAGATGTCGCATCGGATTTCAGCATGATTATGGTGGGTTCCCACCAAGTATGCTCTGGTTCCCTCCACCGTGCTCAACTGTACAGTAAATCTTTAGGACGTGAGATCAGTGCTCACACGGATAAATAAGCGAATCAATGGTCAGCAAATACATTAAATCATCAGTTCCTCAGTCTCCCTTCCCTGCCAAATTCCTATGGAAACAAACAAACAAACAAACAAAAAAGCCAGAAGAGAAAAGATAGCAGAACATATTTGAGGTACACCACATAAAATTGCCCTACATTTTATCAGCATTGCCTGCACCTGCCCTCCCACCTAGCAGAACTATTTTCGGCATACAGGCCAATGCTTATTTTTGTAGAAGTATTAAGCCGCATCTTCTATTAGGCAGCTTTTGTTAAGGAAGTTATTCCTTAAGCCTATCCAGCTGTTTTCTCAAATGTACCTTTAGGAATAAGAAGACAGGAAGTCTGAGGAGACAAAACTAGCTCAGGACTAGCCCCCTCACAACTACAGCACAGGAAAGACAACACAAGGAACTTATCTTGTTGTAGCAGATCAGTAGCACCTCCTTCTCTGAGGGACAGTCATCTTGTTTTTATAGTCGGTCGTTAGAAATCCTGGATAATTAAACTTTTTAAACAGTTTAAATTTGCATTTAGCCCAGTGTGTTAAACTCTCAAGACCGAACACTCAAATCTGCCAGACACTAGCCTGTGGTTAGGAATGCAAGACTCCTGGGAAAACATCTGGCCTTATTCTGAATAAATGCCTGAATTCATTTTATTCCCATCAAAAGCCTTTCAGAATGTCCTTCCTAAAGAAATGCATGCTGCACATACCTTATTGTGAAAGAAAAATCGATTGAAAAATGGTCATTAAGAGAACTCAGAATTGAAGGACAATGCTTGATGCATTATCATGAATTAATCAGGAAAGTCACTTCTAAAACTATCCTATTATTTTATAGACCCACACGCCAACCCCAAGGTATCCCAATTTGACAAAAGTGTTTTGAAGGAACCACAGTCATTTCTGGCCTGTTTGTATTCCTACATTGCCATTCTTAATTTTATTGAGTTACTGTCATAAATGTAGAGTGTAAAGCATTGATTGATAGTCTTGATAAACCTGTCAGATGGTTATGAAGGTACCCAAAGCATAGCAAAAAATTTAAGGGAATATCTTATCTATACATTAATTAATACCTAACATCAACTATTGTTTTTTGTTAATGAATCTATATATGCACACATATGCATATGTGTGTGGATGTGTACATGTATACTGTTGTTCTTGAGTACCATCAAGTTGGTTCTGACTCATCGTGACCCTGTACAGAGTTTCTGAGTTTGTACATGTACACTACATCTATGCATGTATGAAGAGTATGTATGAAGTATGTCTATATGAAGAGGCTCCAAATATGTCTTGTAAAAATTTCAATATGTTTTCATTTCATTTCTCCATAAAATTTTTGAAACTCCTGCCTATACATTGAACAATAAGTAGAGAATGCTTCAATTTCAACTTATAGACTATGCTTGAGAAGAAGCAAGCTATCCAAACATTGATACAACTCTACTCTAGTCACAAGGAATTCTATGGTATTCTCACAATCTATCTTCTCTTTTGAATATAACTAGAACTTTCAATACAATACTTTTACCTAATTACAGGCAATTTTTCTTTGCTTATTGCTAAAAAGCAATTATTAGTTGATAAATATTGAAGCAACTATGATAGGTGGACACGCAGCTCGCTTGACTTGAGAAGGGTGTACAATCCCTGAACTTCCTTGTGTTGTCCTTCTAAAGGTCTAATCCCCAAATAAAAGCCTACATTTCTGGTGTGAGGGAATGCAAAGCAGTGTGTGCCAAACTCAAGACCTTATCTCTCAAAGTAGAATAAAAACTCTTAAGAGGTAACATTAGTTATATACTAATTTGACATGAGCCAATTCACTGATATTTTATTTTCTGTAATAAATAAATAAAGTAGTATTATTTAATACCATTACTCCTACCACCCCAGTAATTATTCCCAACAAGTATCTCCATGTGCTCCCCTTCTCCAGTCCTTTAAAAATATTTTAAATATGTAAGAAGCTGCATTAAAATGTATAATTTACAGAATATATAATATACATCAATCTAGTGTTTCTGCAGGCAACAAAGAACCACTGAGAATTCTTGGATGACACTGTGGTTCCATCTCATCATATGTGAACTGTGTGATGTGTGGGGCTGGAGAAGTATGCCTTAGCTTCCTCAGTTTCCCAGATCCTTTAGAATTGATGAAATGGATCCTCTTCTTATTACACTCAACATTTCCTTAGTGCGTATTCTTCAGTCCTTTACCTCCCTCATCCAAGTCACTGAAACCTAGAGACTGCCAAGAGCCTCCTTTCTACGGAACATGCTTGTAATATTTTTGACCTAGAGGTTCCACTACAGCCATTTGACACCAATGACTCTGTGACATCATCACATGGGCAGTTTTGATCATTGATTGTTTGACTCAACCTACGTAAATATATATTATTGTTGCTAAGTGCTGTTGAGTCAGTTCAAACTCATGACAACCCTGTATAGGGATTCTAAGGACTGGCTGGTGAGTTTGAACTGCTGATCTTATGGTCCAAATTGGCTTTGCAATCCAGTGCTTTATCCCATAGCACCATTTTATATATCCTATTATATGTGGCGCTGTGAGTTAATGCACCAGACTGCAAAGCCGTTTGAACTGCAAGGCCAGGGGTTCAAGCTCACCAGCTGCTCCTTGGAAACCCTATACAGGGTTGCTATGAGTCAGAACCACACCTAACAACAACAACAACAAATTATATATTATATATGAGAAGTTTCCATATTAGTAAGTTATGTGCAAAGCATGCAACCTTGCCCCAGCCTCAAGCCTTAGTTCTTAAGGACCTACAGCCTCTTAAGTGGACATCAAAAAGAGAGGTGGGTCCCAGAAAGAGAGTCAGAGATAGCACAGAAGTTAGGTGTCATCAGAAGAGAAACCATAGATGACTGACAGCCATATTTCCAATACTTCCTCATCCCCAAACAAGCCACCAACTACTCTAGGCAAACTACTTATTCTTTGTGAAGTCACCTATATTTTGAGAGATTTGTATCTGATGTCCCAGATTTCTTCATTATAGTCAATAACACATAAATTATAGGGAATGCTATAAAACAACAATGCCATTCAGATTGCACAAGAAATATTGTATTATACTTCTCTTTATAATGTAGTTCATGTGTAAGATATCATTTGACTTTCAAAGACAGGACTAATATACCCCACCTGGAAGTAAATCCACATTAGAACTCTAGTGGTCTTTCCAGCACATGTGCAGGAGGATCTCCATGGACCTGCTTCTCAATAAAACTGGGGGAAGTTATGGAAAAAATTATATATATATATATATATGGGAATGGATCTAAGAGTATTCAACTAATGAAGAAACATTTATTCAAGACAATCTATTAAAATATTGTAGAACTGTATAATATTTGAATAAAGAGTCATTCTATGCTTTTCTTGCCAAACTGAGAAAAGGTAAAATCTCCAATCCAGACGAGTGAAACCAAGAACAGAGGACTCCCACCTCCCCGCCCCCACCCCACACACTCCTAACCAAAAGTCAGAGGGCTACCTCCGCAGGAAGAGAAAAATGCCAGCTGTTCCAATTACCTGTTTCTGAAACTAAGTTCCAGGTGAGTAGGGGCAAGAGGTAAAGATTCTCTTCTTCTGTCCAGCCCTCACTTATGGGACAGATGTTCTATCTTGTGCCTGGCATCACTGACAACACTGGTGATTAGATTATTCTTGCCATTGTTGGTAAGGCAGAGGTTTCTTGTTCCATGTTGAGTGATGGAACTTGAAACTACTTTTACCCCTCCACCAAGTGCTCAATTTCTCAAATGGGGTGTCATTTAGAGAGATGTATACCAATGTTATCAACCTAAGCTCTCTAGCCATGTCTCAGAGATTTATGTCTAGCCAGAAACACAGGTCATTAAAAATAGACCTCTCCAAAGTGTTGAAGAGCAAAGATGTCAGTTTGAGGACTAAGGTGCACCTGACACAAGCCATGGCATTTTCAACAACCTCCTATGTATACAAAAGTTGGATAGTGAATAAGGAAGACCATAGAAGAATTGATGCATTTGAGTTATGGTATTGGAGGAGAATTTTGAAAGTACCATGGGCTGCCAAAAGAACAAAATAGATCTGTGTTGGAAGAAACACAGCCAGAGTGCTCATTGGAACCCAGGATGGCCAGGCTTCATCTTTCATACTTAGGACATATTGTCAGGAAGAGCCATTCACTGGAGAAGGATATCATGTTTGGTAAAGAGGACGGTTGGAGAAAAAGAGGAAGACCCTCAACAAGATGGATTGGCACAGTGGTGGTATCAATGGGCTCAAGCATAGATCAATTGTGAGGTTGGCTCAGGATCGGGCAGCATTTTATTCTGTTGTGCACAGGGTTGCTATGAGTTGGTGCCAACTTGATAGCATCTGACAAAAACAACAACAACTTGAATATCACTCTAAAACACCAATTGGGTAATAAATAAATCAAAAGGGATTTAGAGAATATTTTGAGATGAATAAAATAAAAACATAATATACCAAATTTATGAGATGAAGTTAAAGCAGTGTATTGGAGGAAATGTAGAATTTGCAAATGCCTACATTATAAAAGGAGTTGTGGTATGATACTGTAGAATAAACAATGGACTGAAAGGTCAGGTTTTACCACAAACACCAGCAGTTCAAACTCACAGGTTCCAACTATACAGGGTCACCGTGAGTCTGAATCCATTCAATAGCACTTAACAATAGCAATAATATTATATAAAAGGAAGAAAGACCTCGAATTAATCACCTAAGCTTATACTTTTAGAAACTAAAAAAAAAAAAAAAGAGGAATAAACTAAAACTAAAGTAAGCATAAAGGAAGAAGTTATAAAAACTAAAGCATGATTTAATGAAATAGAGAACAGAAAAACAACAGAGAAAATGAATGAAATAAAAAGCTATTTCCTTGCAATCATTGAGATGAAATAAAGTATGTGTTTGGTTGACTATAAAACTGATGATCTTGTCTGGAAACCTTCACTCGTTAGCAATAAAAAGTTGTGTTTTTTTTTTTTTTTTTTTTTAAAAGCAATTTTTGTACAATGAAAGATACAATGATCAATGGAACAGAATCAAGAATCCACATACTGCCAACTGATTTTTGACAAAGTACCTAAATATATCTCATGGGGAAGGGATAGTCTCTTCAATAGATGGTGTTGGCAGAACTGGAAAATGATATGCAAAAGACTGAAACAAGACCTTTACCTCATGCCTTATACAAAACTAACTCAGCATGGATTAAAGACCTAAATGTGAATCCCAAAATTATGAAGGCCATTAATGAAAAAATAGGGACAAATGTGAGGGCACAAATTCAGGGAATACGCAGACTACCAAACATTTTGAAAACTACACAAACAAAAGCGGACCAAATAGATGGTTGGGACATACTAAAAAGTAAAAACTTAAGTGCATCAAAAGAATTCACCAGAAGAGTAAAAATGGAACCCAGATAATTGGAAAATATCTTTTGCAATGACACATCAGACAAGGGATTCATTTCTAAAATATATCCATCTCGACATCCAAGGAGCACTCTGGTACACTTCTTCCAACACAAATCTGTGGGTTCTATAGGTAGCCCATGACAGTTTCAATATTCTCCTCCAACACCATAACTCAAAAGCATCAATTTTCTGTGGTCTTCCTATTTACTGTTCAACTTTCACACGCATAAATTGTTGCTGTCATTAGGTACCATTGAGTCGATACCGACTCATAGCAACGTTATACACAGCAGAATGAAACACTGCCTGATCCTAGGCCAACCTCACTACTGTTGCCAAGCTTGAGTCCATCGATGCTGCCACTTGGCCAGCTCATCTTGTTGAGGGTCTTCCTCTTTTTCTCTGACCCTCCAACATACTAAACATGATATCGTTCTCTAGTGACTGGTCCCTCCTGACAATATGTCCAAAGTAGGAGAGATGAAGTTTGGCCATCTTGCCTCCAAGGAACATTCTGGCTGCATTTCATCCAAAATGTATCTGTTGGCTCTTTTGGCAGCCCATGGCACTTTCAATATTCTCCTCCAGCACCATAACTCAAAAGGATCAATTCTTCTATGATCTTCCTTATTCACTGTCCAGCTTTCGCATGCATATAAGTTTATTGTAAACACTATGGCTTGGGTCAGGCAAACCTTACTCCTCAAGCTGATATCTTTGCTATTCAACACTTTAAAAAGGTCTTCTGCAGCAGATTTGCCTAAAGCAATACACTGTTTAATTTCTTGCCTGCTGCTTCCATGAGTGTTGATAGCTGATCCAAGAAGAATGAAGTCCTTGACAACTTCAATCTTTTCTCTGTTGATAAGAATGCTGTTTATTGGTCCAATGGTGAGGATTTTCATTTTCTTGACATTGAGATGGAATCCATCCTGAAGGCTGTGCTCTTTGATCTTCATCATTAAATATTTTAAGTCCTCTTCACTATCAGCAAGCAAGGTTGTATCATTTGCATATCGCAGGTTGTTAATGAGTCTTCCTCCAATCCTGATGCTATGTTTTTCTTCATAGAATCCAGTTTCTCGTATTATTTGCTCAGCATACAGGTTGAATAAGTATGGTGAAAGAATACAACCTTGTAGCACACCTTTTTAAATTTAAACCAGTCAGTGTCCCCATGTTCTGTTCAAACAACTGCTTTTTGGTCCAGGTACAGATTCCTCATGAGCACAACTAAGAGTTCCTGAGTACTCATACTTCACAATGTTGTCCATAGCTTGTCATGATCCACACAATCAAAAGCCTTTGCGTAGTAAATAAATTACAGGTAAACATCTTTCTGATATTCTCTGCTTTCAGCCAAGATCCATCGGACATCAGTAATGATATCCCTCATTTCATGGCCTCTTCCGAATCTGGCTTGAACCTCTGGACGTTCTAAGTCAGTGTATGATTCTAACCATTTCTGTATTACCTTTAGCAAAACTTTACTCGCATGGGATATCAAAGAGATTGTACGATGATTTCCACATTCCATTGGGTCACCTCTCTTTGGAATGGTCACAAATATGGATCTCTTCCAATCAGTCGGTCAGATAGTTGTCTTCCAAATTTATTGGTAGAGATGAGTGAGTGCCTCCTGTGCCGCCTCAATTTCTTGAAGATTTCTATTTTTATTCCATCAATTCCTGGTGCCTTGTTCTTTGCCAATTCCTTCAATGCACCTTCGACTTTCTCCCTAAGTATCACTGGCTCTTGATCATATGCTACAACTCTTGAAACAGTTGAACATTAACAATTTCCTTTTGGTACAGTGACTATGTGTATTCCTTCCATCTTCTCTTGATGTTTTCTGCATTATTCAATATTTGCCTGAGAATCTTTCAATAATGAAAGTCAAAGTTTGAATTTTTTCTTCAGTTCCCCCAGCTTGAGAAATGTTAAGCGTGTTCTTCCTTTTTGGTTTTCTGATTCCAGATCTTTGCACATTTTGTCGTAATATTTGACTTTATCTTCTCGAGCTGATCTTTCAAATGTTCTGTTCAGGTCTTGGACCTCCTCATTTCTTCCATTTGCTTTAGCGTCTCTATACTGGAGAACAAGTTTTGTTGTCTCTTCTGACATCCATTTTGACCTTTTCCTTCTTTCTTGTCTTGTCAATGACTTTTTGGTGTCTTCATGCATGATGTCCTTGATGTCATCCCACAACCCTTCTGGTCTTTAGTGTTTAATATATCAAATCTGTTCCTCAGATGATCTCTTGATTCAGGCAGGATATATTCAAGATCATATTTTGGCTCTCATGGACTTGTTTTCATTTTCTTCAACTTCAGTTTGAATTTGCATATGAGTAATTGATGGTCTGTTTCACAGTCTGCCCCTGGCCTTGTTTCACCTGATGATATGGATCTTTTCCATTGTTTCTTTCCACAGATGTAGTCCATTTGGTTTGTATGTATTACATCTGGTGAGGTCCATGCATACAGTCATCTCTTATGCTGTCTATAGAAGGTATTTGAAATGAACAAATCATTGGTTTTGCAGAATTCTATCATATATTCTCCAGCATCATTTCTATCACCAAGGCCATATTTTCCAATAACTGATCCTTCCTCTTTACTCCCAAACTTTCCACTCTAATCACCAGTAATGATCAATACCTCTTGATTGCATGTTTGATCGATTTCAAATTGAATAGGTTGGTAGAATTCTTCTATTTCATCTTCACTGACTTTAGTGGTTGGTGCATAAATTTGAATAATAGTGGTATTAACTGGGCTTCCCTGGAGGCACATGGATATTATCCTATCACAGATGTGCATATGAGGTTATTAAAAATACCAGGGCTTGGGTCAGGCAAACCTTAGTCCTCAAGCTGACCTCTTTGCTTTTCAACGCCTTAAAAAGGTCTTGTGCAGCAGATTTTCCTAACAAAATACGTCATTTGTTTTCTTGACTGCTGCTTCTGTGTGTGTTGATAGTTGATCCAAGAAGAATGAAGTTCTTGACAACTTCAATCTTTTCTCCATTGATAATAATGTTGTTTATTGGTCCAGAAGTGAGGATTTTTGTTTTCTTTACATTGAGATTCAATCCTCAGCGGGGGGAAAAAAAAATCCTCCTGATACTACAGACATATTGTCAAGAGCAGACCATTCATTGGAAAAGGATATCATGCTTGGTAAGGTGGAGGGTCAGAGAAAAAGAGGAAGACCCCCAGTGAGATGGATTGGCAAAGTGGCAGTATCAATGGGCTCAATGGTGGCAACAATAGTGAAGTTGGCCCAGGTTCGGGAAGTGTTTCACTCTGCTGTGAGTTGGCACCGACTCAATGGCACCTAACAACCACAAACACTTCTACAAGAAAAAGACAAATAACCCAATTAAAATATGGGCATAGGACATGAACAGACACTTCACCAAAGAAGAGATCTGGCCAGCCAACAAACATATGAAATGTTCATGATCAGTAGCCATTAGAGAGATGCAAATCAAAACAACAATGAGATATCATCTCACACCAGCAATAACAGCAGAGATTTTAAAAAGTATCATATCACACCAGCAATAACAGCAAAGATTAAAAAAGAAAAAAAAAAAAAACAGCAAAGATTAAAAAATGCTGGTGAGGATGTGGAGAAACTGGGACACTCCTGTATTGCTGGTGGGGTTGCAAAATGATACAACCTCTCTGAAAAGCAATATGGTGCTTCCTCAGAAGGCTGGAAATAGAAATACCTTATGTTCCAGCAATCCCTCTACTTGGTATTTACCCACAAGGAATATGAGTCAAAACACAAATAGATATATGAACACCAATGTTCACAGCAGTACTATTTACAATAGCAAAAAGATGGAGACAGCTTAAGTGCCCATCAACTGAAGAATGGGTAAACAAACTGTGGTACACACACACCACAGAATATTATGCTACCTTGAAGAACAACATGGTAGCTGCAAGCCACTGCATAATATGGTTGAACCTTGAGGACACTATGTTGCATGAAATAAGTTAATCACAAAAGAAAAAATACTGCATAGGACCACTACTGTAAAAGCCTAAGAAAAGGAACCTATACTAAAGGAGGGGTGGGGGAATTCTTTGCTGGTTACCTAGATGTGAGTGATGGGGTGAAGGAAGTGAGGGGAAGGTGGAGCAAGGGGTAGGGAATAGACACAGGATAGATTGGGTGCTGGGGAAGGGGGCAATACACAAGAAGGGGGAGGGAACGGAAGAACTAGGCAGATGGGGAAACAATTAGGTAGATATGCATGGGCTAAGGGAGACAGAGGTAAATAATGATGTATGCACAACCTCGGGACAACAGGGCTATGGGATACAGGGATTGAGACAGGGTTGGAATGGGCAAAAGATGGGAAACAATGTTAAGAGTCTTGGCTATCTTTTGAATCTTGGTTTCCCTGGCATAGCATTATAACATAGACACTTGAGGGTGAGAGAAAGGAATTGCCAGAAATATCACCATAGAAAGCTTGTAAGTCTGACTTCTGCCTATAACTGACTGGAATACCTAAAATGGGGCTACAACATGCCCAGTGAAGAGGCTTTCTGAGGAGCCTTTGCATTACATAAGACCATAGGTAGAATCCTGAACCTCATCCAGAATCTTCTGAGGTGGGAAATTCCCACTTGAAAGGACAAGCAGACTGTCCTGGAGCAGCTAGAAGAACAGAAGATACTTTTTGAAAGAAAGACCTACAGGAAAAATACAAAACAATAATGGCAGTCCAACTGATTACTACAAGAACAAGCAAGTTGCTCACCCAGGAGACATCAAGGCAAGTGGTCGGGTCCCCTTAAGGTAAACCCCCTTCCAAGACTAAGACTCAATGGGAATACATGAGCAGGCATGCATTTTGATTGGTTACCACCTTTGTCACCAATAATGGGAAGTGAGGGAAAACCAGCAATGAAACTGTGAACTAAGCCCTGCAATGTTCAATAGACTCCTGTGAACCCAAGTGGAGACTTGGTTGGCCAGCAGTTTGGCAAAACCTGGGGACTTTTATGCCCAGAGTCAGTGACATAGACACAAAGAACTAGAGAGTGTAACGTCCAGCTGATAAAAAGAGGGCATATGCACAAGAACACCCACACTTGCAGATAATACCCACTTGACTTGGCTTCAATGACTGGATGATCAGAGCTGAAGTAGAAGAAGAAAGAAGTAGAAAAAAATAGTAATCTGATACAATTTGATCAACTTGACCTACACCTATGGATGCAGTAGCTCAAAGAGAGAGCAAATCTTTACAAT
This sequence comes from Chrysochloris asiatica, assembly GCF_000296735.1. Lineage (NCBI taxonomy): Eukaryota > Metazoa > Chordata > Mammalia > Afrosoricida > Chrysochloridae > Chrysochloris > Chrysochloris asiatica. Next base: position 2,874,573 of record NW_006408682.1, read on the forward strand.
TAGGATCATTCCCACCCCCTCCATACACAGACAAGATAGGGATGGTCAAACTGGACATTGGATACCCAAAATGGGGGAGCTACAAAGGCAAGAAGTGACTGGCTTACAAGCTTTCAAGAGGTAGCCTAGATCCAGAGGGTGCGGAAGAAGTTAGAATCTCCACTGAGTAGTGTCCAATCTGTTTGGGTGGGGCTGATGAAAGGAGATTGGGTTAGGTCTCTTGTGGTATGTTGTTGTTGTTAAGTGCCATCGAGTCGGTTCCGACCCATAGCGACCCTGTACAGGGTTTCCGAGGGTGTAAATCCTTACGGGAGTAGAAAGCCTCATCTTTCTCCCGCGGAGCGGCTGGTAGTTTCGAACCGCTGACCTTAAGGTTCGCAGCCCGATTCGTAACCACTACGCTACCAGAGCTCCTTAGTAGTGAATAATTCTTATCAGGATTAACTGTGAGGGCTGGAAATGTTCAGATGGAGGGATGATGAAGTTTCTGCTGAGGGTTGGAAATGTAAAGGTAGATATTTTGTAGCAAAAGGAGGGGAGTGATTGACTTTGTAGTCCAGGGGCAGAGGTCCCTGGGACCATCAAGGGAAAAAAGTGGAGTGCGGTACCCTACCCAGAGAAAGAGTGACACCAGAGATTGAGGCAGAGACGATGACATGGAGAGGTGGAGGAGCTGGCGACTCTAGACCCAGAGAGGGTGAGAGGCTGTGTGCTGATGACCAGGAGGCAGACTTGCAGGGTATAGCCTTTGATTGGTTGATGATGCATAGAGAGGACTGTAACAATGGCAATGAAACAATATACGATAGGATGAATGTAAAGCTAATGTTCTTCCATGTAAACTATCACATAATTCACAATGAAACATTTTTTAAAGTGATTTTTCTATATAAAGATAACCAAAATTGATAAACATTTTGGTGATAAACCAAGGAAAAAAAAAAAAAAAAGAAGATTCAAATTACTAAAGCCAGAAATAAAAGAGGGAGAATTACAATAGACCATACAAAAAGAAAATGGATTATAAAAGTGTGCTATGAACAATTTTATGCCAATGAGATTGGTAACTAAAATGAATTTAGCAAATTCCTAGAAAAAGGCAAACTTTCAAAATTGATTCAAGAGGAAATAGAAAATCTGAATATACCTATGTGTATAATTATTTTATCAATATACCCACTTCTCACTTATTAACATGGTTAGTTTCCAAAGACCAGTATGTGAAATTGGTGTTACGTGGGAGTCAATTTCCAATCCCTTGTCCTGGTGTCCCTTCAATTGCTCTCTCCCCATTGATCACCCCTAGAACATCTCAGCATGCTTATGGTGCCCTCTTCTCCAGCTCATCTTCCCCAACACTACAGAATTTGCAGGCATTAGAGGTGACAGTAGGGTATAACCCATTACCAGCCTATCTATTGCTGCAGTCCATGAGTGGATACATCTCTTACCCTCCATCTGTCTTAGTCCCACATCCCTCGTATTTCCCTTCCATCTACCCCCTTTCCTGCCTCTCCCACCAACCCCAAAACCGTTGGGTCCTTGCCAGGTCTCCCCTTGCCTGCCCACAACCTCAAGTTTTTGAGGACAAATCGAGATGTTGTGGACAAGCAGAAGAAGAAATTCCAAAGCCAATAGGTCACTGTATGCCATGTGACCCATTCATGACTGGGTCCTCTGGTATAGTATTTGGGACAGCCAACAAAGAGCACCCTGGACTCAAATGTGACCCCACTTGGGGCCCAGACCTTTGGAGATGACATCTGAGATATTTTTCAAAGATGTTGTAAATGAAAAATGCCAGCTAATGAGATTATTAATAAGTGAGGATTAGGTATAATTAGAAAACTGCCCACAATTAAACTCCAGTCCCAGGTGGCTTCACAGGTGACTATTAATAAGCATATATAGTTTAAAAATACCAATTCTTCTTATACTCCTCTAAATAAAAAGAAGAAACTTTCCCTAACATATTCTATAAAGCCAATATTATCCTGATACCAAAACTAGAGAAAGACATCACATGAGAAGAAAATTGTAGATAAATATCCTTTTGTGAATATCCATGTACAAATTCTCACCCAAAGAGTAGGAAACGGAATTCTAAAAACTTAATATACACCACTACAAATTGAGGTTTATCCCAGGAATGCAGATCAGTTTAACATCCAAATTTTAATTTATGCAATACAGCATATCAGTAGAATAAGAAACAAAAACCACATGATATTTATGACCAATGGAAAAAAGGATTTAACAAAATCCAACATCCTATCTTGATAAAAACACTCAACAAATTAGGAATAGAAGGGAACTTTTACAACCTCAAAAAGTGATCTTATACTTACTGTTGAATGACTGAATGATTTCCCATTAAAATCAGGAACAGACTGGATGCCTCCTTTTTAAATCAGTAATTGTTGTTGTTGTTGTTAAGTGCCGTCGAGTCAATTCCGACCCATAGCGACCCTGTACAGGGTTTCCGAGGGTGTAAATCTTTACGGGAGCAGAACGCCTCATCTTTCTCCCGCGGAGCAGCTTGTAGTTTCGAACCACTGACCTTAAGGTTCACAGCCCGATTCGTAACCACTACGCTAGGATATTTGTTCTTGCCATTTCCAATCAACATTCAACTCAAAGTTTTAGCCAAAGTATTTAAGCAAGAAATACAAAGGCAAATCTTTTTTATCTTGAATTCAGCACTAGATTCTCAAGCATGACATGAAAACCATGAGCAGCAAAGGCAAAGATAGAACAATTGGATTTTATTTAAATTAAATGCTTTTCATAGGTCAAAAGTTGCTTTTGATTATCAAACAATTTAAAAGATAGCTCAAGGAATGGAAGAAAATATTTGCAAATCATATACCTTATATGGGACTAACAGCTACAATATGGACTCCTGGTGTGATTCTGTAGGATCAGCACTGGACTGAGAACCATAGGGTTGGTAGTTCAAACCCACCTGCTGCTCTTTGGAAACCCTATACAGGGTTGCTGTGAGCTGGTACCAAATCTACAGCACTTAACAACAACAACAATGCCTACAGTAGGTAAGGAATTTCTATTATTCAAAATTAAAGAGACAAATAACCCAATTTAAAAATGGGCAAAGGATCTAAGACATTTCTCCAGTAAAGAGATACAAATCATAAATAATAACATGAAAAGATATTCAACTTTACACAGGTCAGGTAAATGCACAGTGGATACCACTTTCCACCCAGTAGGATGCCTACAGAAAAATCAGGTTTCAGTAAGCATTTTTTACAAGGATAAGAAGAATTGAAATCCTTATACATTGTTGGTGGGAATGAAAATCATGCAGACAGTTTGGGAAACTTTGACAGTTACTAAATGGTTAAATACTGAGTTCTAAAACTGAGCATTTCCACTTCCAGGGAAATACCCAAGGAAAATATCAGATAACCACATAAACAAACATACACAAATGTTGATAACAGTATAATCATAATAATCCAAAGGTAGGTACAACCTGTATGTCAGCAAGTGAATGAATAAATGAAATGTGGCATATGTATACAGTGGAATATTATTTAATCCATAAAACAGAATAAAGTACATACAGGCTACAGCGTGACTCTGATTTTAACACGTCTATATTCTTTGATAGTGTCATTTTCACACAGTTATATATAAAAATTCGTCATTCAAAGTGTCCCTCATTGCTTCGGAATTTCCCCTTTGCTACATGCAATCAAGATGTATTGATCATTAGTAATGATTGGAATGCAAACGTTGGGAGCAAAGAGGAAGGATCAGTAGTTGGAAAACATGGTCTTTGTGATAGAAATGATGCTGGAGATTGCATGATAGAATTCTGCAAAATCAATACTTTGTTCATTTCAAATACTTTCTTTAGACAGCGTAAGTGAAAATTATACACATCGACCTCGCCAGAGGGAATACATAGAAATCAAGTTGACTGCATCTGTGAAAAGAGACAACGGAAAAGTTCCATACCATCATTGAAAACAAGGCCAGGGGCAAACTGTGGAACAGACCATCAATTCCTCATATGCAAATTCAAACAAAAGCTGAAAAAAATGAAAACAAGTCCACGAGAGTCAAAATATGGCCTTGAATATATCGCACCTAAATTTAAAGAACATCGGAAGAGAACAGATTT
>NW_006408682.1:2880364-2892556 GCF_000296735.1 Chrysochloris asiatica
GTTGGGTCACCTCTCTTTGGAATGGGCATAAACATTGATCTCTTCCAATCAGTCGGCCAGACCTCAAAAGAACATGGAAGGAATTTACAGAGTCACTGTACCCAAAGGAAATAGTTGATGTTCAACTGTTTCAAGAGGTAGCATATGATCAAGAGCCAATGATACTGAAGGAGGAAGTCCAAGGTACAATGAAGGAATTAGCAAAGAACAAGTCACCAGGAATTGATGTAATAAAAATTGAAATCTTTCAAGAAAGTGAGACGGCACAAGAAATTTGGAAGACAACTATCTAGCTGACTGATTGAAAGAGATCCATATTTGTACCCATTCCAAAGAGAGGTAATCCAAAGGAATGTGGAAATCATTGGGCAATCTCTTTGATATCCCATGCGAGTAAAGTTTTACTACAGGTAATACAGAAATGGCTGCAAGCATACATTGACATAGAACTTCCAAAGGTTCAAGCCAGATTCAGTAGAGGTCGTGGAACGAGTGATATCATTGCTGATGTCCAATGGATCTTGGCTGAAAAGAGATAGTATCAGAAAGAGGTTTACCTGTGATATATTGATTATGCAAAGGCTTTTGATTGTGTGGATCATGACAAGCTATGAACAACATTGTGAAGTATGTGTATTCCGGAACACTTAGTTGTGCTCATGAAGAATCTGCATATGGACCAAGACGCAGTTGTTCAAACAGAACATGGGAACACTGAATGGTTTAAAATTTAGAAAGGTGTGCCACAGTGTTGTATTCTTTCACCATACTTATTCAACCTGTGTGCAGAGCAAACAATCCGAGAAGCTGGGTTATATGAAGGAAAACGTGGCATCAGGATTGAAGGAAGACTCATTAACAACCTGCGATATATAGGTGATACAACCTTGCTTTCTGAAAGTGAAGAAAACTTAAAATATTTAGTGATGAAGATCAAAGAGCACAGCCTTCAGTATGGATTGCATGTCAATGTAAAGAAAACAAAAATTCTCACCACTGGACCAATAAACAACATTCTTATCAATGGAGAAAAGATTGATGTTGTCAAGGACTTCATACTTCTTGGTTCAACTATCAACACTCATGGAAGCAGCAGGCAAGAAATCAAACAACATTTGCATTAGGAAAATCTGTTGCACAAGAACTTTTTAAAGTGTTGAAGAGCAAAGAAGTCAGCTTGAGGACTGAGGTGCACCTGACCCAAGCCATGGTATTTTCAATAACCTCATATGCATGTGAAAGCTGGACAGTGTATAAGAAAGACCATAGAATTGATCCTTTTGAGTTATGGTGTTGGAGGAGAATACTGAAAGTGCCATGGGCTGACAAAAGAATCAAGAGATCTGTGTTGGAAGAAGTGCAGCCAGAGTGCTCCTTGCAGGCCAGGATGGCCAAACTTTGTCTCTCATACTTCAGACATATTGTCAGGAGGGACTAGTCTTTGGAGACGGATATCATGTTTGGTAAGGTGGAGGGTCACAGAAAAAGAGGAAGACCCCCAGCAAGATGGATTGGCAAAGTGGCAGCATAAATGAGCTCAAGCGTGGCAATAACAGTGAGGCTGGCCCAGGATTGGGCAGTGTTTTGTTCTGCTGTGCATAAGGTCTCTATGAGTCAGTACTGACTTGATGGCACCTAACAACAACAAACATTCCTCCTTTAATCTGATCATAGTTACCATTCCAATCTCTATTGCCTGTTTTGTCACTGTAGACTGGTCAATTCATTTTTTTCAAATCCATGATTCTACACCACTAAACTTGTACTGATTTTATTGAATACAAAAAGTAAATTATCTTACTTTAAAACCAAATCATTTTCTTTTCTCTTTATCCTTTTTTTTTTTCTGTTGGCCAAAAAGCCATGTTCTATTTGATTAGATTTTTTTTTTTCCTTTCAGGCTGTTTAGCACTTTTTTTTTTTTCTTATCTGTCTCTTTTTGCACATTTTATAGATTAGATTTAAAAAATAAAATTTTTAGCAGATCCCAAAAGGTAGTTCCAGTGATGAGCAGAATTTTTACCTCCTGCTGGTTATCTCCTTATGACCTTACCTCGACTGAAGAACCTTTCTTTCATGGTGATACTTTATCTGTCTGGGTTATGCATAATAATTTTCCCAGAAAGAAATTTAAACACTGACGTAGGCAAGTTGGCATTGCTTTCATGGTGCCTGGGTTGTGTAGTGGAAGACTCAGTCAGACTCAGGGAAGTTTGGTTGTTGAGAACCAGCTATATCTGGTTGTCTCAGCTGTTGCTAAGGAGTCCCTGCTATGATGATTAAGTCAAGTGGCCACTGCCTCTCCTTTTTCTTAAGGTACTGTCTGTATATGGAATAGACATCTAGGAAACACTTGCTCAATTTAGCTTCAAAATTCAAGGCTTCCTAGCCCATGACTCATATGTTGTCATAATATCTAAGGTTTTGTTATCAAGTAAAGTGCAGAATTCATCATAGAATGGATTCAAATCCTCATAGTCACTAAGCCCTTGATAGTAGAGTAAGCAACAGTAAGGAACACCATGGCGTTTGGTCTATTGTACAATACCATCACTGTGACTATGTCAATCAAGATAACAGCAGGAAACGATTCCCATTCAGATGACCCCATTGAAGAAACTTCCATGAAAAGGCCATTTCAGAGGTATGGGTAGTGTTAAAGGAAACAACAAAGATGTTAAGGCACCCAGAAAATTTTAATTGTGGAAAGCTACTACCACACATAAGGAAAGAAGGACAGAGGTTTGGGGAGGTAGTGGATAACATTACAAAAATCCTATGAGAGATGGAAGTCTGCAAAGCTACTTAAAAAAAAAAATAAAAGAAAGAAACATAGGAACAAGGAAGGGAAGTTGAATTATCCTCCTTCTCTTTTCTAAGCTCTCAATGACACCTCCCATTAGCCACACCTCACTCCGTATCAGTGGCAAAGGAGCTCAGTTAATGTGGTCCGTGGATGGCAGTCGGCTTGAGTACACGACAAGATAGAGAAGAATAGGTTGAGACTATGCATATGTTGGGGGCAAGAGGGAAGGACATTAAGAAAAAGGGACAAATGAAAAATAAGCAGCACAGCACTTCTCTTTAGTAAATCATTAAAACTAATTTATAATTGGAAATTATTGGGAGAAGCCTAGATTTGAATCCTTTCCAAAAGTTCTTAATTACTGAAGTGTCAATGACCTTGCTAGTTACATAAGAACTGCCCAATCAAACCTGCAAACAGTGTATAGTTCCATTTTAGTGCTAGCACTGAATGGTTCAGACACAGAAATACTGAGAATACAGCATATAGAAAGATAGATAGATAGATAGATAGATAGATAGATAGATAGATAGATAGATAGATAGATAGATAGATAGATAGAAAGATAGATAGAGAATACACATGCACCATATCTGTCTTATCAGTAAGTTCTTCCAAAAAACTCAACTTTATTGTCAAAATTAATTCAAGTACACTAATTTGGAGGAGTGGGATTATTATTGATGGAAATTATTTCAAATATAAATTGAGTACCATGATTTGATATCAAAGTATAGTGGCTAGGGATTTTCAAATCCCACCCCCACCCCTTTTAGTATACACACAATTATATATCTCCTTTACACTATGGCTTCATGATATCTGTCACATCATAAGCAATATGATCAAAGAATGTCTCTACAGTTGAATGCTTTCCTTTTCTAAATTTGTTTTTTTAACTACTTTTTCACTTTACATCACGAACAGAAAAAATAAGTCATATTTTATTAAACTGCTGTAAGAAGAAACATCACACACCAAATAAAAATGTCACCAAATAAAATGTCATGGAATTATAACCTTTTGAAGGACAATATTTCTACAGTCTAATCTTCAGATAAATTTTCACCATGCCTTTTGCTCTCTTGCTGTTAGAGCTACACCCAATAAGGTTAACTCTTCCTTTGATATTATTTTTGTATCAAGCTGTTTACACAGTTATAGGTTTAATGACTCCAGAGAATTTATACTTCTGACAATTTTATTAATATTGTAACATCAAGAACTGAAGGTAAAATATATATTTTACATTCTAAATGCTTACTTGGATCTTTTATAATTGTTAGCAGTATAATCTCACATGCCTTCAGAGACCCAAAAAAAAGAAAAGCCCATAATATGTTTCATTGGAACACAGTGCAATTATTAATGGTTTCTACTTCAGGACAATGAGTCCTGGTGTGGCGCTGTGGGTTAATGCACCAGACTGCAAACCCATTTGAACTGTAAGATCAGCAGTTCAAGCTCACCAGCTGCTCCTCGGAAACTCTATCCAGGGTCGCTACGGGTCGGAACTGACTCTATGGCACTTCACAACAACAATAACTTCAGGACAAGCCCACATTCATCTTTCTTTTACCCAGCTCAAACTCATTGAAATGGGCTGTTTATGTGCATGCACACACACACATATACACTGTAGCACTGAAAAGCTACAATGGACATATGTGTGTATGTGTGTGTTCAATTCAATGGAGTAACATTCTATTGGTGATTCAATGAGTCATTTAAGTAAGATAAAAGCAATAGAATCTTATCTATGAAATAATTTTAGATGAGTGTCCCATGACCCAATAGGAGATCTCTGTTGTTGTTACGTGCCATTGAATCAGTTCTGACTCCTAGCCAACCCTGTATAGGTTTCCCAGGCATGGCTGCTGGTTTTGAAACACCAACCTCATGGCTAGCAGTCCAGTACTTATCCTATAGTACCACACCAGGACTCCAGAGGGTCTCTAGATAAATTAAATTAATGTAGCAATGAGTGGATACTATTTCATAACAGATGCTGCAGAACAATTCTTCCATAACTTAAAAAGAAAAGATAGAAACTATGAGAGACAGCTTAAGAGATAAGACAGATCAATCTAGATGATGCAATATTTATTCATTAGAAGTATGAGGAAAATAGAATGGTGGCAAATAATTAATAAATCATTTTCTTAAAATACAAATAGACCAACAATTATTATGACAAAATAACTCACTAAGTACCAGCAGACTATGAATTAAATGACAGATAATAAAGAAACAAGAATAAAAGTTTATTGAGCTGAAGATAAACTTGAATCATGAAGGGAAAAGTACCCACCAGATTGCTGGGTAAGAATAATAAAGAACATACATACACAAATTTATTTTTCTAGATGTGAAATAAAATTTTATGTGGGTAAGATTTATCAATTGTTATTAGTAGTACTATGGACCCATTTTGACAGAGTACTGAAGAAAAACGTGTTTCCAAATGTAGCTGTATGTTTCATGCTATAACATAAAGTAATATATAAAGCATGGTAGCTCTGTAGGATAAGGCCTGGACTGTGAGCCACAGGTTGGTGGTTCAAGCCCACCAGTCACTCCTTTAGATAAAGATCATGTTTTCTTCTCCCTTAAAGATTTACAGCCTCAGAAATCTGATATAGGGTCAGTCTGAGTCAGAAACGACTCAACAGAACTCAACAACAACAACATTTATTTGAAACATGTTTTCCAAAGACTTTCTCTGTCATAAACATATTACACTGAGTTGAACTTTTACAACTCTTCCATGAAGGAATTATTTTGATTTGTCCCCTCTTGTATAAAAAATATTCATTATCTTATACTTTCCAATATTTTCACTTAAACACCAAAATAATATTTTAACTGCATTATTAAAAATCTCCAAATACATAGTGAAAATATCAGTAGACCTTAAAACAGAAATAAGCACACTTCATTCTATTCATAAAGTCAAATATAGTAGGTCTGACTTACAATTGCTGACCAGTGTTTCATGACAATAATTAAAAAAAAAAAAAATACAGGCATTTAATAAATAGAACCTGATTTATATTAGCCATCACATGGAGAATATGAAATAACAAAATTGAAAGAATGCAGTACACTTTTATATAAAAACCTTCATAGTTACCAAAAGCCCTACCCTTATATCCCCAGTTCCTTTACTCATGTACACAATCCTAATGCTAGATTATTGGATAAAAGAACCCATTGTTTGAGTTAGGCAGTCTCAACAGTTAGGTGAAAGGGGCATTATAAAACTAATACTGAAGAAAAAAATTAATAAGGTAGAGGCTCATTTCCCATCTATACTGCTCCTGTGATCCTTCTAGGAAGATAACCTAAACATCAATCCAGGCTTCTTTTCTCTATGTATTTTTAAGTGTTTCCTAGTGCTAGAACACTTCTTTGAACCAGCATTCAGGTAAGAACCTTATGCTTCTCAACAGTTTCGTCTGATCATTGAAAACCCACTGAGTTTGGCCTTTGTTGTCTTTTCATTAGAAAGTAAGTCTAACATTCATACACAGTGACAGTTTTAGCCTCCATCAGATTCTTTTCACCATCTTTTGAGGTAGGGGAGAGGTCACCAGGTGTACATTTCCTATTCTATATTGTTTTAAAGCTTCCCTTGCTTGTAACAAATACTTTCATATCTTTTAGCTTCTCTAGTAGCACTAAATCTCTTGAGATTTCTTTGAAAGAAGTAGTCTCAGATTAAAATCGGTTCTTCTCTCAGTGTCTTCTCTGAAAAGAAGTGAAAAGAATTAGATGGTGAATATCATATCGTTTCCCTGATAATAGAACCCTAAATGCTGAAGTCATAGAAGCGGTCTTTTCACATAGGCAGCAAACGCCATGTGCTTTTTTCTCTGAGGCCAGCAGTTCAAAGCAGTTGCTCCTGTTTTAATATCAAAGCAGAACATCCCATAATCTATGTGTCAGAAGCTGCTCCTTTCGGTTACAATAAATTATGATGGAAAGGCGGGAAATGATAAAGACTACTAAACATACCTGATTGAAATAAATACTTAGAAAAGTATTTTATGTTTTAGAAGAAAAGCAAAACTCATTTTAATAAAGCACATGTTCTAAAGGTTTCCAAAGTGTATTTAGAAAAAAAAATATATATTTTTTTAATTTAAAGGTGTTGTCATTAATGATGCTGGAAAATAGGATAAATTGTGAAAATTTTGGCCATACAAATATATTTTTCCCTTTAAAATAGCTCTTCCTTCAGATACTGAACACCACAGGGGAAATAGACAAAAGGAATTTCTAACATAGAAAAGAGACTGCTTTAGTAGATAACTTAAGATCCAATTTTCTTTCTTTTGTATATTTTAGAGTTTTCCCAGAGATACACTTCTCCCATTCAATAAATGACCAATGAGCAACTACTTTGTGTCAGGCATTGTGCTCTATGCTGAAAGCTAAATAGTGAACAAAGGCAGCAAGGAGGCCCTTTTATAAGAAAAGTATCAACAAAGTGACAAGTCCACTCTGTTGATGTACTTTTATGGGGCAATGCTAGATATGACCCATGATCACTGGGACATACCCAATTTTCACAGTGAAGTCCCACTAAATGAATCTGGCCTAAAGGCTGGGAATTCTGGTGTCAGGACACTTTGGCACAAAGATTGAAATATAAATTTTGGAAACGTCTATGCCTCCAAAACAGCCTGTCAGACGTTTTCTATAAAACTCTAGTACATCCCAGAAATCAGAGATAAACAAAGTCCCCATGAGACTCATAAATTATTAGAAACACTAAACCCAAGAAACGGCCAAGTTTATAAAAGCTACATATTTTCATAAACTTTATCTGAAATTCTGCTCATACCATGAGCCCAATCAGACAGTAAAAAAATAACCTATCCATGAACCTTGGATGTTACAGTAGTCTATTTCTAATAGGATTCATAGACAAGACTAAATTTTGTTTTTAAGATGCATATATGAAGATGAATTACTACAACTTCAGTTTACTTTAAACATCAACTTTGAACTTGAAGTACACATTTTAGTTTCTCTCTTTTATGTTAAAACAATACACTGAGCCTCCCCTTTTGGATGTTTAAAATCACTGACTTGAAATGGCCTGTTTTACTGTTTCCCCCACAGCCCAACATCTTAATGTGAAAAAGATGGGTATATAAATAGATAGATAGATAGATAGATAGATAGATAGATAGATAGATAGATAGATAGATTGATAGCTAGCTAGATGGGTCAATAGATGGATAGCTGCCATCAAGGAAACTCCTCTTCATGAGGACCGTATGTACAAATGTTGCCCAACCCTGCATCACCTTCAGAATTGCTAGCATGTTGGAATCCATCGTTGAGGCTAATATGCCAGTCTAACTCACTGAGAGTCTCCCACACTGTGTTGGCTCTTGTTGTTGTTGTTGTGAAGTGCTGTTGAGTCATTTTGGACCCATAGAGACCCTGTATAGGGTTTCCAAGGAGCAGCTGGTGAGCTTGAACCACAGACCTTACAGTTCAAATGGCTTTGCAACCTGGCACATTAACCCACAGCCCCACACCATGACTCCCTAGGCGTCATCAAATAATGATGTTGTCCTCCAATAACTTGATCCCTCCTGATGATGTGTCCAAAGCAAGCGAGTGAGACAATGTTCTGCTATGATCCATAAGGTTTAAGGTTTCCACTGGCGAATTTAAAGAAACATATCCCCGGGATCTGATGGAGTACCTGGGAAGAGTATTGGAGGTCTCACAAATTTTTTGAAGAAATGAATAAACAAAAAATTGACATGAACTTTACACTTTTTAAAAAAATATTATGTAAGTATGGATGAGTAGGAGTCTTGGTGTGGTACTCTAAGATAAGCACAGGACCACAGGGTTGGTTTGAACAGCAATTGTTTGTGCTTCAAATACACTAGCTGCTCCTTGTAAACCCTACACAGAGTCACTATGAGTTGGAAGTGACTTGATGGCACTAAACAGAGTCTTGGTGTGGAGCTGTGGGCTAATGCGCTGGACTGTAAGGTTGGTTTGAACTGCAAGGTCAGAAGTTCAAGCTCACCAGCCGCTCCCAGGAAACCCTATGCTGGATTTTTATGAGTTGGAACCAACTCAATGACACTTAACAACAACAACATCTATGAATAAATATCTTGCTCAAGTAAATTTTATGTTATTTGTGTTTATTTATCTTTTCATATTTATTCAGTTTTAAAAGGAGCCCATATGACATAGTGAGTCGAGTATCGGGCTGCTAACTCTGAGGTCAGTCGTTGAAACCCACCAGCCATTCCTCAGGAGAAGAATGAGGCTGGCTGTTCCCACAAAGATGTACAGTATCAAAAACCCTAAGGATTCTGTCCTACATAATCACTATGAGTCGGAATCGACTTAATGGTAGAGGGTTTGGTTTTGGTTTATTAAGTTTCAAAGACAAAGGTGTTAATACTTAGAGCATAAGTCTGGAGGCAGAACTCCTAGATCAAATCTAAGTTCCATCAGTGGCTTCTTGTTACTTATTTGAAGCTCAGTCTCCTAATCTGTAAAATATGATTTCCCTATTAAAGTTGCTTTGAGGATAATATAAGAGAATTATAGTAAAGTATCAAGCATAATATTTTTTCTAGCTGCTATGTTTTAATGTTTGCCATCAGCATGTGATACAGCAGATCTCACCATAGGTGTACCAGACATTTGGCCCGTGTTATTTACTGTTGCTTTTAGATATATCATTTAATTCTATTATCTACTCATATGAATTTTCTGTTCTAAAAGTGGTGGTGGTGATTGTATGCTGTAGAGTCAGTTCCAACTCATAGCAACCCTGTATAGAGTTTTCATGTTCATAAACCTTCATGAGAACAGAAAGCCTCACCTTTCTTCTGAGGAGCTTCTGGTAGATTTGAACTGCTGACTTTGTGGTTTGCAACCCAACGTGTAACCCATTATGCTACAAGGGCTCCATTTTAAAAGTTATTGTCAGGTGCCCTCAAGTCACTTCCAACTCAGCGTGACCCTATGCAAAACAGAACAAAACGCTGCTGTATCCTTTGCTATCTTCACAATAGTTATTACTCTTGAGCCCATTATTACTGCCGCTGTGCCAAGCCATCTCATTGGGGGTCTTCCTCTTTTTCACTGACCCTCCGCTTTACTAAGCCTGATGTCCTTCTCCAGGGACTAGTCCATCTTGATAATATATTCAAAGTATGAGAGACAATGTCTCACCATTTCAGCTTCTAAGAGGCCTTCACAGATTTGTTTCTTCTTCTGGAAGTGCATGGTACTTTTACTAATCTTCTCTAATGCCATAACTTAACTGCATCCATTCTTCTGTGGTCTTCCTGATTCATTGTCCAACTTTCACATGCATAAGAGGATATCGAAAACGCCATGACTTGGGTCAGGTGCACCTTAATCCTCAAACTGACATCTTTGTTCTTGAACACTTTAAAAATACCTTGTGCAGCAGATTTGTCTAGTGCAATATGTCTTTTGATTTCTTGACTGCTGCTTCCATGAGTGCTGATAGTGGGTGCAAGCAAAAGGAAGAATTTTCTGCATTTATTATGATGTTATTTGTCCAGTTGTGAGGAATTTTGTTTTCTTTACATTGAGGTACAATCCATACTGAAAGCTGTGGCCTTTGTCTTCATCAGCATTTTAAGTCTTCTTTATTTTCAGCAAGCAAGATTGTACTATTTGCATATTGTACATTTTTTTATGAGTCTTCCCCTAGTCTTGAGGTCATGTTCTTTATATAATCCAGTTTCTCATATTATTTGCCCAACTGAATAAGATGGTAAATACAGACTGAATAAGTATGCTAAATGAATACAACCCTGGCACACACCTTTCCTGATTTTGAAAAACATTCAGTGTGGTCTTGTTCTGTTCAAACAACTGCATCTTGGTCTGTGTCCACGTTCTTCATGTGCACAATTAAGTGTTCTGGAAGACCTATTCTTCACACAGTTATTCATAGTTTGTCATGGTACATGCAGTCAAAAACCTTTCCATAGACAATGAAGCACAAGTAAACATCTTTCTAGCATTCTGTTTTCAGCCACCATCCATCTAATGTGAACTATGACATCCCTTTGCTCCACATCATCATCTGACCTGAACCTCTAGCAGTTCACTGTCAATATACTGTTGCAGCCATTTTTAAACTATCCTTAGCAATATTTTACTTGTATGCAATAGTAATGATATGTTGTGATAAAATCCACCAGATAATTCAGTGATGATGAAATTGAAAAATTATACTGACTTCTTAAATCTGAACTATATTAAATATACAATCAGAATGCAAAGGCTGGAAACAAAGAGTATGTATGAATCACTAATTGAAAAATATGCCTTGGCGATCAAAATAATGCTGGCGATCACATGATAGAATTTTGCAAGACCAATGACTTCTCCATTGCAAATACCTTTTGTAAACAACATAAAAATGACTATGCCTATGGAACTCACAAATTGGAATTCACAGAAATCAAATTGACTACATCTGTGGGAAAAGACCATGTGAAAGCTCCATATCATCAGCCAAAGAGAAATGCAGGGCCCACTGTGGAATAGACCATTAATTGCTCACAAGCAAGTTCAGGCTAAAGCTGAAGACAATTAAAATAAAGTACTGTTAACATATATTTGATATTCTCTGCTTTCAGACAAGATCCATCAGATGTCAGCAATGATATCCTTGCTCCACATTGTAGAAGTAGCATAGGCTTTAAAAGAACAATTACTTCTCTAGTTACCTCAAATTTCTGCATACCTTGTCTTCAGAAGCACAAAAGAAACAAAATAATATTTACATTAACCAGAAAACATTATACTAAACACAATATATTTTCCTTCAAAGTTGGCACTTATGTAATGGTGGGCATAACATTTTAATAAAATAGTTTTTTTAAAGTCCATATCTGGAGAATTTATGCAAAAGCAATAATCATTGTGCACAGATATATGAAGTTAGATGTTGAAAAAGTTTTATAACCTAGGTATCTATGTTACTGAAGTCATTAGATGCATAAAGTCTATTTTGACTCATTGAGAACCCATGAAACAAAGTAGAACAACCCAATATGGTTTAATAGGCTGTAACCTTTTCAATGTCTTGGGAGAAATACAACCAGAATTCTTCTTAAAAAAAGATGCACTAGCCATTAGAGAGATGCAAATCAAAACAACAATGAGATATCATCTCATACCAACAATAACAGCAAAGATGAAAAATGGAGAAGACAATGATTGCTGGCGGGGATGTGGAGAGACTGGGACACTCTTGCATTGCTGGTGGGATTGCAAAATGGTCCAACCTCTCTGGAAAACAATATGGCGTTTCCTCAGAAGGTTGAAAATAGAAATACCTTATGATC
>NW_006408682.1:2894511-2896162 GCF_000296735.1 Chrysochloris asiatica
AGAGCGGGACCCTACCCAGAGAAACAGAGATGCCTGAGATGGAGACAGAGATGATGACAAGGAGTGAAGAAGCAACTGGGGACCTTGGACCCAGAGAGGGAAAGGGACTGTGGACTGAAAACTGGGGGTGGAGGGGGAAGTGTAGGGGTCAGGTTTCTGGGATATATCCTTTGGGTGGTTGATGATGCATGGAGGGGATTGGAACCATGGCAGTGAGATGATATAAGATGGAATGAATATAAAACTAAAGTTCTCCCATGTAAACTATCATATAATTCACAATAAAACATTAAAAAAAAAAAAAAAGATGGTGAAACTTTACCACTAGTACTTTGGACATGTTGCCAGGAGAGACTCGTCCCTGGAGAAGGACATCAGCTTAGTAAAGTGGAGGGTCAGTGAAAAAGTGGAATACCCCCTTAATGAGATGCATGGGCATGATAGCAGCAACAAGAGGCTCAATTATAACAACAGGGAGGATGGTGTATGTAGAACCAGGTAGCGTTTTGTTTGGTCATGCACAGGATCACTATAAGTAAGTACCAACTTGACATTCAAAGGTACCTAACAAGAGCAACAACAATAATCTTTATAACAGGTATTTCTGCCAAGTGTGTTCAAACCACAAATTATGTTAGCAGCTGAACATTTGCTTAAAATAAGAGTTAACAAAACCATTCTTCATTTAAGTCTTCAGAAGTTTTAGTTTATTTTGATCTAACTCTGGTAGCGTAGAGGTTACAAATCGAGCTGTGAACCGCAAGGTCAGCAGTTCGAAACTACTAGCTGCTCCGCAGGAGAAAGATGAGGCTTTCTGCTCCGATAAAGATTAACAGCCTCGGAAACCCTGCGCAGGGTCGCTATGAGTTGGAACTGACTCCACGGCACATAGCAACAACAACAAATATATGTTTAAGGAGCTCTGGTAGCCTAGTGGTCATGAATCAGGCTGCGAAACTTAAGGTCAGCAGTTCAAAACTACCAGCTGTACCGCGGGAGAGAAAGATGAAGCTTTCTGCTCCTGTAATGATTTACAGCCTCGGAAACCCTGTACAGGGTCGCTATGAGTTGGAACTGACTCCACGGCACATAACCACCACCAAATATATGTTTAGCATTTACAAATAGGTCTTTACCTCCCAATCCTAAATGTATATGTTCAGTATGCTTTACAGCTAACCAAAAGACTGGCAGTTAAAGTCCACCCATAAGCACCGTGGAATAAAAACCTGGCAATCTATTTCCAAAAAAGCAACTATTGAAAATCCTACAAAGCACAGTTCTGCTCGGACACACATGGTGTTGCCATGAGTCATGGTGAACTTTACAACAACTGGTTTGTTTGTAAACAATGAGCAATATATGAAAATAGAATGAGAGAAAGCAAATAGAGTAGCAACATTTCCAAGGCAATATTTAGTAAAATGGTAACGTATAGTTGTTTGTATGTGTTAATTATACAGCTATTATAAAGTTTAAATTAAATTATTAATTATATATGAAGGAGGAACAAACAAGTTGGCGGATCGGGTGGACTTATAGCAGAGAGCTCCGCCAACAACAACACAGAATACCCGACCAAGCAGGCTCAGGGGATGGTCCCAGAACTCTGAACCACATATAAAGGAATACTTAGAAGGTTGGAAGGCTC
>NW_006408682.1:2899148-2957143 GCF_000296735.1 Chrysochloris asiatica
CAATGTAATGAAACAAGTTATATGAATTGTTGAATGTGAAACTCATGATGTGTCCTGTAAACTTTCACTCAATCCACAATAAAAACCTTAAATTAAAAAAAAAAAAAAAAATTATATATGAAGGAGAGCCCTGAAAGCTGAAGCTAGAGATTGAGGAAGGAAGATTATGTGAAATCTAATTGGCCATTGTGAGAATACTGGCTCTTACTCTTAGTGGGCTAGGTTACTGCCTGATGACTGACTCATGAATATTGAAAATCCCCAGAATACTCAAAATAATTTCCTTGCCTATGATGTTGTGATGTCTTCAGTACAATCATTCCATGAGTTTCATGATACACTAGTTCAATAAGTAGAGAAAAAGGCAGTTTATTTTTCCTTTAAACCCATGAGTCTTTATATGGAGATATGGCCAAACACAAGCAAGTTGTATGATCTAGTCAAAGATGCAAGTTCAAAGTGACAATTTGTCAGCACTCTAGCAAACAGATTCAGTGTATGCTGATGCAAGAAAAGCATAGATGGAGACTCAACCTCAAGGGACCCAAGAGGAAACTAGGTCTTGTTTGGTAAAAGGAAGAGTAAGTATTTTATTGGTGGGTCTTAGGAGGTTTCTTAGTAAGGGTTCTCTAGAGAAATAGAACGAAGATAAATAGATGGATAGATAGATAGATAGATATAAATATTTAGATAAAACATATAGATAGGTAGATAGATTTGAAGAATTAACTCATGTGATTGTGGGAACTAACAAGTCCAAAATTCCAGAAGTCATGATCCCAAACTGGTAGATTTTTTAGTGGAGGAGAGTGGAGAATTGTGATAAAATGATTATTTGTAATCTAGAAAAAGATTCCTCCCTCAGTAAAGCTCTTGTTTTGCTCTTAAGGCCTTCAACTAATTGTATAAGGCCCACCAACACTGTGGCGGTGGCTGTGTGCCATGGAGTCAGTTCCGACTCATAGGGACCCTGTATAGGGTTTCCGAGGCTGTAAATCTTTACGGGAGCAGAAAGCCTCATCTTTCTCCCATGGAACAGCTGGTAGTTTCGAAATGCTGACCTTGAGATTCACAGCCCAATTCGTAACCACTATGCTACCAGAATTGCTTACATTGTTGTTGTTGTTGTTATGTGCCGTGGAGTTGGTTCCAATTCATAGCAACCCTGTATAGGGTTTCTGAGGTTATAAATCTTTAAGGGGGCAGAAACCCTAATCTTTCTCCCGTGGAACAGCTAGTAGTTTCGAACTGCTAACCCTGAGGTTTGCAGCCTGATTCGTAACCACTATGATACCAGAGCTCCTTCTCCTCAAATCAGAAATGGCTTTCTTTAATGATGTAGATGTAGTAAAACTTTTGGGCTTTCATTTGCTGATTTGGCACAACTCAAATTGAGAAGAAAAAGTAATCAAAACTTGGAATGTATAAAGTATGAATCTAGGAAAATTGAAAATTATCACAAATGAATTAGAATACTTAAAGATCAATATCATAAGCATTATGAGTTGATATAGAGTGGTACTGGTCATTTTGAATCAGACAATCATACGGTTAATTATTCCAGGAATTGTAACTAAAAGAGAAACAGAGTTATAGTCATTATTTAAACATTTCAAGATCTAGCCTGAAATACAAGTTGTCAGTGATAGAATAATGCCCATATGTCCACCAGGAAGACCAGTTAATACTACTATTGTTCAAATCTAGGCATCAATTGCCAATGTCAAAGAAAAAGAAATGGAACATCTTTACCAACTTCAGCAGTCTGAAATTGACCAAAAATGAAATCAACATGCACTGATAATTCCTGATAATCTGAATATAAAAACTGGAAACAAAATAGAAATATCAGTAGTTTGAAAATATGTCTTGATGATAGAAACAATGCCAGAGATTGCATGATAAAATTTTGCCATACCAATGGCTTCTTCATTCTAAGCACCTTTTTTTCAACAACATGAACCACAACTATAAATGCTGACTTCGCCAGATGGACTATACAGGAATCAAATTGAATACATCCATGGAAAAAAAATGATGGAGAAGCTCAATATCATTGGTCAGAAAAAGGCCAGGGGCTGACTGCAGAACAACCATCAGTCACTCCTAAACAAGTTCAATTTGAAGCTAAAGAAAAATAAAACAAACCCTGGTAGTGTAGTGGGTTATGAGTTAGGTTGCTAACCCCAAGGTCAGCAGTTTGAATCTACCAGTTGTTCCATTGGAGAAAGATGAGATTTTCTGCTCCCATAAAGATGTACAGCCTCAAAATCTCTACACAGGGTTGCTATGAGTAGGAACCAACTCCATGACACCACCACCACCATGTGAACCAAAATACAAAAATAACCTGAAGTTAAAGACCATCTCAAGAATAGATTTGGCACATTGAACACTAGTGAAAAAAGGCCAGAAGACTTATGAGATGACATCAAGAACATAATACATAAAACAGGCAAAAAGTCATTTAAAAGATAGAAAAGAACAAAATGGATGGTAGAAGCATTCTGAAACTTTCTCTTGAAAGTAGCTAAACTGAATGCAAGAAATGATAAAGTAAAAGAGCTAAAGAGAAAATTTCAGAGGGTAACTCAAGAAGATAAAGTAAAATATTATAATGAAATATACAAATACCTGGAGTTTAAAAACCAAAAGAGAAAAATACACTCAGCATGTCTCAAGCTGAAAGAACTGAAGAAAAAACTTCATCCTCAAGTTGCAATATTGAAAATTGTTATGGGCAAAAGTTGAATGATGCAAGAAACAACAAAAGAAGATGGAAACTATACACAGAGCCACGGAACCAATCAGAACTGGTTGATGTTCAACCATTTCAGGAGTAAGCATATGATCCAAGACCAATGGTACTGAAGGAAGAATTCTAAGCTGCATTGAAGACATTTGTTGGGGGGAAAAGGCTCCAGGAATTGATGGAGTAACAGTTGAGAAGTTTCAACAAATGGATGCACCTGAAAGCACTCACTCATCTATGCCAAGAAATTTGGTAGGCTTCTACCTGGCCAACAAACTAGAAAATATCCTTTTTTATGGCCAACTCGAAGAAAGGTAATCCAACAGGATATTGAAATTATCAAACAATATCATTAATATCACATTTAAGTATAATTTTGCTGAAGATAATTTAAAAGCAATTGCAGCAATACATCAAGGAAACTGCCAAAAATTTAAGATATATTCAAACAAGAACATGAAACAAGGGATATCATTGCTGAAGTCAGACGGATTTTGGCTGAAAGCAGAAAATACCAGAAAAATGTTTACAGTGTGGATTATAACAAATTATAGATAACATTGTGAAGAATGGGAATCCCAGAACGTTTAGTTGTGCTCATGTGGAATTTGTACATAGACTAAGAAACAATCATTAGAACAGAACAAGGGAATACAGTGTGGTTTAAAATCTGGAAAGGTAGACATCAAGGTTGTATCCTCTCACTATACTTATTAAATTCATTTGCTGAGAAATGATTTGAAAACCTGCACTACATGAAGAATGTTTGGATGAAGACTCATTATCAACAACTTACAATACGTAGATGACACAACCTCTAATGTTGAAAGTGAAGAGGACTTGAAGGTCTTTCTGAGGAAGATCAAATACTATAGACTTCAGCATGAATTATGCATTAAAACAAAGAAAACAAAAATCCTCACAACTGGGCCAATAATCAACATCATGATGAATGGAGAAAAGATTAAAGGTGTCAATAATTTTGTTTGACTTGAATCCATAATCAACATGCATGGAAGTAGCATTCAAGAAATCCAAAGACATATTGCATTGGGCAAGTCTGCTGCAAATGATCTTTTTTTAAGTGTGTAAAAGCAACAAAGTCCCTGTGAAGACAAAGGTTTCCCTGACCCAAGTCATGGTAATTTTAATTGTCTCAAATGCTTGTGAAAGCTGAACAAAGAATAAGACAGACTGAAGAAAATCTAATGCCTTTGAATTATGGAGTTGGCAAAGAAAACTGAATATACTGCCAGAAGAAAGAACAAATCTGTCTTGAAAGAAGTACAGCCAGAATGCTCCTTAGAGCAAGGATCGTGAGACTTCATCCCATATATTTTGGACATGTTCTCAGGAAGGGCTAATTTCTATAGAAGGGCATCATGCTTGGTAGCATACAGAATTAGCAAAAGAGAAAAAGACTAACAAGGAGGTGGAATGACACTGGGGTTGTAAAAATAGGCTCACACCTAGCAACAATTGTGAGCATGGTACAGAACCAGGCAGTGGTTTGTTCTGTTGGACAGAGTCACTCTAATTCAGAACTGACTGGACGCCCTGGACGCGACCTAACAGAAACAACAATCTGCTCTATTTAAGGCCAACTGATTCTAATGCTAATCCCAAGTAAATACATCATAGCAACATCTAGACTTGTGTTTTACCAAACAACTGGGCAACATAACCTAGCCACCTTGACACATACAAGACCCAGCACAGCAGGAACAACAATCAGAACTTGATATAGATCCTGTGGCCTTAAACTAGCCTTAAAATACATCCACTAGGCCTTCTTCTACTGTACAGCCTACATGAAGTGTTTCTCTCTGGCTCACATCCAATATGAGGCACAGGTGTGTGAGGCAAACCTTCTGATATCCCTGGGCGGGGGGTGGGGAAGAGGACCACACAGTTAGTTACTAGACTAGTTATTCACATCAGAGGGGTCTAAGTATTGATGTTGAGGCTGATCATCTAAGCATAGCTCACCAATACTCTAAAAACATATAACTAAAAGTCAATTACACACACATTTCAAACATAGCATAGTGCTTTAACTGCTGTATTCTAAGCAAGTTGCAGCAGCTAACTTTATATCTTGGGCATATAGGCATCACTTATATGGGGAGTCTGATGACCAAAGAATCTTACTACAAAGCAAAAGGAGATTATCCAAGCTAAACTTCACCAAGACACCTGGGAAGAAGAACAATGAGGGGGATTTCATGTCAACATGCACATGACAGATACCTAATACTTTCCTGAAAGTGGGTTTTGTTTAAAATGGGAGAAAGCAGGAGGGTCCTGAGTATTTGAATGTGAAATAGAGAGGGAGAAAAGGGAGGGTGCAAAACCCAGTTTCATCAACTTCTAAACCATATTCAGAGCTAGCTTAGTTTGGTTGCTTCTCTTCTCCATGCAAACGGATTTGGGCCCCTAGTATTCCTGTCGAGAATTCTTATTTACTATTCATTGCTTTTGCTTTCAGATAAAATATACAAAGCTTTTCTAATGCCATTCAATAGTTCATCCATTTACTCATTTGTATTTATTCAACAAATAATTACCATTCCACTGTGATAAATTCTAGGCATGCTTGAATGGCAAAAGTGACTGAGGACTCAACTACCTATGGGAATATTGGCAATTCAAACCTACCAAGAGGCTCATTAGAGGAGAAGCCTGGTGATCCACTCTCAAAAACTGAGCCACTGAAAACCCTACGGAACACAGCTCTACCTTGATACACATAGAGTTGTCATGAGTTGGAATCGACTCGACTACAGCTATTTGTGTGTGAGTTTGAGCATGTGTGTGTGTGTAAGTTCTATAAAGATGAATGAAAGACGATCTTGTCTTACAAATCAATGGTTGCCAAACTTGGTTGTGGTCAGAAAAGGCAATACACAAAATTAAACATAATTTTAACATTATGATGTTTACATAATTAGAATATAATTCGTTTATATAATTAGAATATACAATAGCAGTAAGTTAACAACCCTTCATAAACATTTCCCTTTGCTCATTAACTCTCACACTTTATGTTCCATATGTTATTTTATTCCTCAGATAATTTTAAATACACTTCTGCTTTGAAAATACAGACTTCTTCATTACAAATGTGAAAAGCTATAGGAGATTATAATAAACAAATAAATCTCAATACCTTGAACCCAAACTCCTAAGAATCCGATGCTAATAAAGAAATCTCTTTGGAGACTACTGTTGACACTTGTAGACATGCTAAGAAATGCAAGTCACAGCTGCACACAGAGCCTTTCTGCTGAGTTTGGACATATGCTCACTGCAGATTGTGCCTGTCATGAAAAACAAGCTTATTTTAGAAGACTGTGAACATCTGTCCTGAACAATGCTGTCTGACATAAAGAAAATTGCATTCAAATGGTGCCTGCACAGCTCTGGGAGAATGAGTTAGAGTCTTGTTCTCCAGGCTCCAGGTCATTAGAGATACAAATCTCTTCAGTCTGCTCTCAGCCAGGTCTGAGTGAAGCTCAGGATTCCCTGAGAGAGGCCAGGACATGACCATGAGTCTCCAATGACTCAATCCAGGATTTTCTGTGTGACTTTACTATTTTTCCCACATGGGTTTCCATTTTTATCTCTTCCACACTACTACTCTTTCTTTCTCTCCTCAATGCAGATTTACCTAACTCATATATAGTATATGCTTGCATTTTTAATCCTTTTACACAATTTTTCTCTTATTCTCTGTCTCTCATTCATTCCTTATATACACACACAAGTAAGAAAAGACTAATCTTTCTGTTTGTTTAAAATACATCTGATAACTTTGAAAAGACTATGTATTCTAGAAGAGCCTGAAAGTCTTTAATGGTAATAGCTAACTGCTATAGTAAGAACATATTCCACAGTTAGAATCAACTCAACAGCAACTGCTTTTAAACTGTGTGGCACATACTCTTCCAAGCGCTGACCACACACTAACTTCTCCCCTTCATAACAACCTCATATAGGGTTTCCAAGGAACAGCTGGTGGGTTTGAACTGCCAACCTTGTGGTCAGCAGTCCAGTGCTTAGTCTACAGCACCACACCAGGACTCCTTCACAACCCTGTAGGTAGGTGATGCTCTTACAATGCACTTAATAAATAAGGAAAACACAGTTCAAACACTGATACCAACTATCACAGAATCAAGGTTCAAATCCATGCTCTTAAGAACTGCTCTGTCTGCCTCTCAAGTAATCTCTGACTACCACAAAGGAGGCAAGAGCTCCAAGTGCTAAAGAAGGCTTAACCGTGCTTTTCCATGTCCTGATTGTTTTTGCTCTTAGGGACTCTACATTTCAGTAAGTATATAATCCTCTTACTACATAGTTCATATCTCATGGATTTCAAATCACCTCCCCTCCAATATGTGACCACACAGTCACAGACACACACAAAAAACCTAATATATATGGCATATGTTCATATCATTATCATCACAACTAGTGTAACATCTGATATTTATATTTTACATCAGAGTTAACGTAACCATTTTACTTATAAAATCCCCCTGAGAACTGTGTTGAAGAGGTGTACCTTCATGTATTTAAGGGCAGACATCCTCACAAATTGCTTGTTCTCTGCGTTCAAGTCTGTAAAATGGGTGTGTAGTAAACACATATATAAAAGATGTCAGTATATATTAGGCTATTAGAACAGTGTCTGACAAAAAATAAACTCTTTTAAAATTAGCTATTATTTCATTTCAGCAGCTACTATTCTTAGACGCTCTCCCCCCTTTTTTTTTTTTTATTGTGACTTGAAAGAAGGTTTACAGACAAGTTAATCAATTTTACATTCAACAAATCACATACTTTGTTTCATCTCAATGACTGTAATCCCATCCATGTAACAACAGTTAGCCATGTGGTTCCTGTTTGCATTGACTCACCTTCTCATCCCTTCTCAACTTTGTCTTTAGGAAAATGCTGCCCTTTTGATTTTGAATGATTGACAAATCCTTGATGAGCAGACCTTGGAAGTGCTGTTGTCCCCACTATATATTTACCTAATGCTTGGCTGAAAACTGGACCAGGAATGTGAGTTCCTTTCCAGACTTGAAGGGTGGTCAAACACCATAGTCTCACCTTCCTTCAGTCCCTCTCTGACTAATAAACACAGTCTTTCTCTTATTTATTTATTAAATAATTTTGAATTATATTCCACATTTTTCTCCCACTCTAACCTGTGACCCTGTAAAGTGACCCCAGAGCAGTCGGTACTCATAGCCAGGCAACACCTAGGTCTTGTGATCTCAGAGTCATGGAGACGGATGTTCACATGTTCCATGAGCACATTGTACAAATTGATTCCAAGACTCTTCAATTCTTACTACTTCTCTTCCTTCCACACATGGAGAGGCCAATAGCTGCACCTTACACAGCCACTCAGGAGTTTTCAAGATCCCAGACTCGACTCACCAAAGTAGTTTCACACCCATTTTATAGACAAAAAGGATGAGGAGAGAGATATTGGACAATTTTGGCCAAATCATACAGCAAGTAATTAAAGCAATCTTTTACTTCAAAATCCATTTGGCATGAATTTGAACATTTAAATTGAATGTTCTTTTCACTACATAGTCTTTTAGAGAGGCTACCATTTTACACTTTGCCTCTGTGAGTCTCACCATTATTTCTTGTCCTCCCTCCAAGCCACTCCCTCAACACTGGATGTTTAGCAGGATGCAACATTATTTCACCAGGAGAACAGTGCCAGTGAGGACAGTGAAATTGCTGACTCACCATTTATAGTTTTTGGAAGTGCCAAATTATGCTGCCATTTCAGATTTCACAGGATTAGGTAAGAGCTTTCTAAATTATTAAATTGTCTGCACTGGACTGTTAAATTCTCCAATGTCATTTCAAAAATGCTGCTGAGTGGCAGATTGTCATTGGAGGCAGCCGTAGGGTAGGAAGCAGACAGAGGCAGTGCAGCCGAGGGGATTTTGACCTTTTGCTCTTGCCTGTGGCTGGATTGTGACTCTGGAAGACAGCTTGTGGGAACAGGAGAGGTTGTGCTCTGCTAGGGCTAAAAGTATACATACCACCAGCTGATAAATCCTCCCCTTCCTAGATGCCCCTCAGGCTACCTGTGTGAGACTCATTGTCTCTTCTGGTTGCTCTTATCTTGAGGCACTTATTTTCACCAATGTGAGGAGTCTGGGAGGAAAAGGAGTACAAGGAGTAAGAAATCACCAGCCCTAATTATGACCCTGTATAAATTGTTTGTAGATTACTAAATGGTGTCATGTTCAATGGGTACAAAATGTAAAATAGCACAGATTTCGCCCCTAGAAACTTACAACACAATCTCTGCAGGAATAGAATCAACAGCTGAATTAATGTGTAAACAGGAAAGTGTTTTGGAGAAGTGGACCTTGATATTTGACCTTCCTAATGAGGAAAGAGCAGGAAGTAGAAGACTAACATTAAGAATAATTGCCAGGACAGAGAGTGGGACCCAAGAGGCAGGAGTGCTTGGGAGTTGAGGGGCCAATTAGCGATGGGAGTGTCAATGTGAGGAACTGGAATCCAGAGAGTTCAGAGGTTGTGAGAAAAACAAATGGGGAATTATTCAATAGGGAGGCAATTTTCACTTGGATGACCTTGATATTGAAAGGTCTTCAAAATGCAAAGTCAAAACGCTCCAAAATTTCCTCTTTGAGCTGCATCCATAATAACATCATTATATGCGTGCTAACCACAGATACTCCATCTGAAAGAATGATAATTATGAGTTTTATATGAAAATGTTTCATAACTCCATATTCCATCTTGACGAATTACTAACAAGAAAATAACTTTATCAAGTAACTTCTTAGTAAGAGTAATAAAACAGACTCTGAAATGTTGGGTGAAAGTGATTTAATTCAAAGAGAGAGAAAAAAACAAAACTATAGCATCTCTCTTTGTTTTTGAATACCATTTACAAAAAGCCTTCATTTGCTATTTTAAACATATTTAGGGATTTTTTAATTTTTTTTTTTTTTTAGTTCTTTTGTTTTAGGGATTAGGTCAGAGGACTACATCTCAAAATCAATTGGAAATAGACTGGTGTTCTCTGAAAACAATCAACATGTTGTCATAAGCTTATTACATCACTAACTCTTCATTTCTAGCATATAGAAAAAGTAAGATGCAATAATAACAATATCGAGCGTGTATGAGAAAAACAATAAACACATGCCACTGGATCAAGACAGAGAAATACATAAGGCTACAAAGTCATATAATGCTTACTGTTAAGTTGCCGTTGCTAGGTGCCACTGAGTAAATTCTAATTCATAAGGACTCTATATAGGGTTTCCAAGGAGCGGCTTGTAGGTTTGAACTACTGAGCTTGTGGTTTGCAGTCCAGGACTACACTGCTACATCAAGACTCCAAAATGCGTATTGTTGTTGTTGTTGTTGTTAAGTGCCGTGGAGTCAGTTCAACTCATAATAACTGTATAGGATTTCCAAGGAGCAGCTAGTGGATTTGAACCACCAACCTTGTGGTTTGCAGTTTAGTGCTTACCCTACAGTGCCACACAAGGAGTCCATAAGGGTCATGGTGGTGGTGGTGGTGGTGGTGGTGGTGATGGTGGTGGTGTGCCATCGAGTTAATTCTGACTCATAGCGACCCTACATAGGGTTTCTGAGGCTGCAAATCTTTACGTTAGCAGAAAGCGTCCTCTTTCTCCTGCGTAACAGCTGGTAGTTTCTAACTGCTTACCTGGAGCTTAGCAGTCCCTCTAGGAAACACTAGGCTACCATAGCTCCTGAGAACTCATAAATCTATTATTGTTGTTGTTGTTGTTGTTATGTGCCGTGGAGTCGGTTCTGACTCATAGTGACCCTACACAAGGTTTCCGAGGCTATAAATCTTTACGGGAGCAGACCGCCTCAGCTTTCTCCCGCGGAGCGGCTGCTAGTTTCGAACTGCTGACCTTGCGGCTCGCAGCCCGATTCGTAACCACTATGCTACCAGAGCTCAGAAAACACATATTTTTAGAAATAGAATCATAATGAACAGTTTTTTGCATTTCCATGCTCATTAGTTTTTTAATAACAGATTTTTTCTTGAAGAGACATATTTTGTGATTGAAAAGAACTTTAGCAGCTTCCTTATAAACAATACGTTCTAGGATTTATATTTATCTATTCATTTAACAAATATTTACATATATATAGGAAGTCCACAACTCAGAAATTAGATTCCCTTACTAAAATCCAAATGTAAGTGTGGTACTGTGAATTCCTTAACATGACCCTTCTAGCCACAGTCCTTCTTGGGCTGTATGGGAACTCCTAGTCTCTCTGCAGGTGGCTATAAACCCATTTTGGAGGGAGAGGTCTGTTAGGCTAATGAAGCAGGATTGAGGTGGGATGTATCTTGAGTTTCTACCTTACTGTTGTTGTGTGCCGTGGAGTCGGTTCCGACTCATATCGACCCTGTACAGGATTTCCGGGGCTCTGGTAGCGTAGTGGTTACGAATCAGGCTGCGAACCTTAAGGTCAGCGGTTCGAAACTACCAGCCGCTCCGCGGGAGAAAGATGAGGCTTTCTACTCCCGTAAAGATTTACACCCTCGGAAACCCTGTACAGGGTCGCTATGGGTCGGACCCGACTCGATGGCACTTAACAACAACAACAACAAATCTTTACGGGAGCAGAAAGCCTCATCTTTCTTCCGTGGAACAGCTGGTAGTTTCAAACTGCCGACCTTGCGGTTCGCAGCCCGATTCGTAACCGCTACGCCTTACTAGGGGGTGTGAATCAAGTCATCATCGCTCTTAGCTTCCTAGAAGTTGTGGTCTGCAAATTAGCAACTGTCTTTGGTATCTGTGTTAAAACATGAACTTCCTGTTTTAAGATGTTCCCTTAGTAAGCAAACCAGCAGCTTCCTGATTTCATGAAGTAAAGCAAGAATCTGAGATTGCAGAACCAGCTGAGACCCAATATGGCCCTCCTGACACGCTCAGTAATGACAAACATGTTCTCAACCTGACCTTTGGGCATCACGAAGCTGAAAATGCATCTCTATCTAGAATAAGAACTGGACTGCTAACTGCAAGGTCAACAGTACAAACCCACCAGCCGCTCCTTGGAAACCCTATACAGGGTTTCTATGTGACAGAAATAACTCAACAACACTTAGCAACAACATCTACACCCTGGACATGGACAAAACGTCATCTTTATGAAACTCTCCCAGTTAAGGATGCGCAGAAAACTAATTCGTATGCTGAATCATCTGCATGATCTCTAATCAGCTGCCAGTCACGGCGTTGAAAGACCCCTGACCCAGGACTTCGAAGCCACCTTGATAGCATAAATCCAGATGCACTACTTTCGTTCTCAGCTGTTCCGCATTTCTGTTTCTGTAGCAGCAATGAGCAATTTTTTGGGGAAATGTTCACTCTCTTGCTCTAGATCCTCTGTCTGGCTTGCCTCCATCTGACCACTGCCTCTAAAGACTTGAGCCTATAGCCTATCATCTGAGCTGATTTGCCAGCTTCCATATCCTTGTAAAGGAGCTTTGGTAGCATAGTGGTTATGAATTGGGCTGCTAACTGCAAGGTCGGCAGTTTGAAAATAGCAGCTGTTCCATGGGAGAGAGACTTTCTGCTCTGGTAAAAATTTACAGCCTCAGAAACCCTGTGCAGGGTCACTATGAGTCGGAACCAACTCCACGGTACTTATCAACAACAACAACAACACATCCTTGTAAGTCAACAATCAATTTGGCGTGAGTAAGGAGAATCCTACAGACTGCCATCTGAACTATGGAGTTCCACCCTCTACAACTGTGTGAACCATTTCCTTGATGGTTTGTGAGTTTTGTAAGACATTGTAGTAAATAGTGGAGTCCTGAGATGTGAGGGAAAATCCTGAGCAAAGTAGTGGTGGTGGTTGATATCAGCGATGATGGAGTAGTAAAGCAGTTTGGAAAAACTGACCACTTGAGACCACTTTAACCTCCACCTCACAGGGACCAGTCATATGCTGCCCCTTCTAAAATAAATGATCTATGCTGTAAGTCAGTTAGAAACTTTAAACCCTTCTCCATATACACTACGGGATAAATACATATTAGGTTTCCAAGTCAGGAAATAAAGGCTCAATCTATTAATAGTTAATCAGTCTCTTAAATGAAAAACAGAGTCAAAAATATGACTAAATAGCTTTTGCCCTCAGTGTTAAGCCACATCATCAACATGCTGTTGTTGTTAAATGCTGCCAAGTGGGTTCCGACCCGTAGCCACCCTGTATTGGGTTTCCAAGGAGCAGCTGGTGAACTTGAACCACCAACTTTGAGGTTCAAACCGACTTTGCTGTCCAGCACATTAGCTCACAGCACCACACCAGGACTCCATCATAAGCATAGTTTGGCAAAAGAAATTAGTCTTGCCTGGATTCAGTACCAGGTAACCATAATCAGTCTAAGATCTGAAATTAGAAGTACATCAGAAACAAAGATGGAGTCCATGAACAAAAACAAAAGTCAACCAGAGTGCATATAAGGAAATGCTGGGTTTCATTCACATCACAGGGATCCAGAAATAGAGATTTAGATGAACTTGAGCTAATGGATTAAATTCTTCAGGTCTCTGCTTTACCCAGAACTATCTGCAAATGTGGTCATTAACCCTATGGCATCTTAATGATACTGTCTGACATCTGACGTATCCCAATGCTCCTGATGGTCATATTTCAGGCTAACTAATTTCGCTTCTACCACAGATCTGAAGGGCAAATGAGTTGAACAGAGACACTGGTTTAACATGGCTAATATATTTTAGTATTTGTTGATCAACAAGATATAAACACTCACTCATACAGCCAACACTCAACTCTATGCTGATACTAAAGCATATTGAAGAGATACACACATAGTCCACATTCTAAAGACAAAATTAGTATACATGTATTACTAGTACATAATTGATGAAAACTAATGTAGATTTGGACTCCTAGTATGGCATTTTAGGATCAGCACTGTACTGAGAACCAAAGGCCGGCAATTCCAATCTACCAGCTGCTCCTCGGGAACCCTATACAGGATTGCTCTAAGTTGGAACCAATGGGACAGCACTTAGCAATAACAATAATGTGGATTTTGTGGTGATATCAACAAATTATGTTGAGACTGAGAGAAGGTCAGTAAAGTCTCTGTTAGCTAGTAAACTGATGAGAACTGGGACTTCCAGATAGGATGAGGATAGAGCAACTGCCAAATCCACCCTGCTCCTTGGTTCTACTAGAAAATTCTTTCATTTTTTAAGTTCTTAGAGATATAACTTGAGTGAAGGGATTAAGAATACTCATCTACTGTTCTGTTAGAATGGTGATAAGGATGCTATTCATCCATTCTTTCAATAGTATTTAAAAGCAAAGTTGGTTTCTAAAGTTTGAAAGAATGGGATAACTTAACAAGGAGTCACTAAAATTTTTGGAACAATACAGTGACATTCTAAAAGTACTGTAGTACAAAGCACTGGACCTACAGTAGCATGAGAATGATTTAAAGAAATAATGAAAGTATTTTTATGAATATGAAGAAAACAAGAAAAAATAAAAGAGATGGAAAAAGAAAAAGCAAGAAAATAACATTGTTTTATATATTCACATATTGTATGTATTTTCCACTCTGTTGTTACTGTTAAGTGCTGTTGAGTCGATTCCGACTCATACCAGCACTTGTATGTGGTTTTTGAGGAGTAGCTGGTGGGTATAAACCACTTATCTTGTGATTTGCAGTCCAGTGCTTATCCTACAGCACCACATCAGGAGTTCTTTTCTACTCTAAAGGATTTAAAAACTAGAATGTTGTTGTTGTTAGGTGTTGTCTTGTCAGTTCTAAGTCACAGCAACCTTATGCACAACAGAGCAAAAACTGCCCAGTGGTGCACCAACCACATGATCATTGTTAGGCTTGAGCCCATTACTGCTGAATCTGTGCTAATTCATCTCCTTGTGGGGTCTCCCTCTTTCTAGCGGACACTCTACTGAGGGTAACAAAAAACATACTAAACTAGGTCAATAGAAGTTAAAACAAAAAGATATAAAAATTAACCCAGAAATGTTTTTTTGTTTTTTGTTTTTTTTTTTTAAAAAAAAGCATAATATCACAATATAAACAGTATTGGACTAAAGAAAATGCAAAAACTTGAAATTTTAGAGAGGGATATTTCTCTTAATAATGATATATGTCATCATAAGGAATCATTATATGATGACAGTTTCCCCTTAAAATACTTCATGTGTCCATTTTTATTCAAATTTTCTTTGATATTTACCCCTATAAAGTAGAATGTGAATCCTGTATGTATCTAGATTCTGATTTAAGCAGGGGGAAACTACTATTTGGGGAATATACAAATTAAAAACTAAACAGAAATAGACTAGAGCCAGGATTCAAATTATGTACCTGCTGGAAAGCAAATTTATGTGGAAGTCTTGTGAGTTAAAATAATTTTACATAATTACTTTTTAGTAACATGTTGGACACATACTCCACAAAACCAAAACTTAAATCACACATACACACACACACATACCTATCCACACTTAAGCAGCAAAGTAAAATCACCCAGTTAATATGAGTTTCTCATCCCAAACCCTGCTCATGGATGACTTCATTTGGGATATTTTCAGCAAAACAAAAAAGTTTGGGACTAGCTTTTAAAATGAAAAGGCTAATTTCCTACCCCCCTTGCATTGACACAGTCTCAGGTAGGTAGGCTGAGGCAAGTGACAGGTTCATTGTCACTTCTCCATAATGGTGCAAGTTTAACTGCTTTTCTTCCTGAAAGTTATAGCCTTTGCCTCAGGCTATCTCTCTTCATAAGAGAAATTGGACACAGTTTAAAGATTTGATTATTCTGACTTCCGTGGTTCATTAATTTAATACTACAAGCACCAAGTGCAGGGACATTTAGGAATGTTCTAATTCTGCAGGGACACTTACTGTCCATTTCTGTTTATTTGCAACAACCTAGAAAGTGGACTACATAACCCAGTCATGCATATTACACCAATATTTAATAATCAGACAGAATAGTCTTGGCAATTATTTTCCAACACCTCAAAGTCCCTTCTCATGTTATCTCAGATTAATGGTTAAAAAGACAACAAAAAAGACAGAATGGGGTTAACAGGTGTCATAAAAAACTTGATACCTGACCTGTCTTCAGCAATAGCAAACTAATATCCATGTCTTCTTGCCTTGATGAGTAGACACATACAATGGTCCAGGAAGCCTACGAGCTTCACTTGTAACCAGGCTTTCTTTGCCTTCACACTTCTTTCCTACTAGGATCTTTTGACATTTCTTTCAAACGATACTTTTTGAAAACATCTGAGTTCCAAGCTTCAGCTGAAAGTGAATACAATGACAATTCTAAGGTTTTTTTGTTCTTGTTGTTTTTTTTTTGTTTTTTTTTTATTGTTTTGTACAGATATGTTAACTCCAGGCTTTCAAATTAACTGGCATTTACACTTGATAAGGCAGCCTTAGTTTATGAAAACAAAGTGGTTTCAAGCTGTTTGGTTGCTTACTTTCCCACCTGAGTAAACCCCAGAAGAGCTCTGAAGGGGCATCACTTACTTAGGGCAGAATCACGGTCCCCAGTGGCTCTGGACAAGTGGAAGAAAATAGACTTTGGAGAGGACAGCTGCAGATTGTGCCAAAAGATTCAGATCCCCTAATCAGTAGTTGTCTATTAGCTAATATGCTTAACTAGACTCCCGACGTGGCGCTGTAGGATCAGCACTGGACTGTGAACCACAAGGCTGGCAGTTCAAATTCCCCAGCTGCTCCTTGGAGACCCTATAAAAGGTCACTATGAGTCAGAACCACCTCATTGGCACTTAACAACAGCAACAATATGCTTAAAGGAGTCCCTGAGTGGTGCAAACAATTAAGCAGTCAACTACTAGCAAAAAGGATGGTACTTTGAAGCCAACAAGATGCACCTCAGAAGACAGGTCTGCTGATCTGCTTCAGAAAGTCACAGCTTCAAAAACCCTAAGGAGGAGTTACCACTCTGTACACATGTGGTCGCCATGAGT
Organism: Chrysochloris asiatica; assembly: GCF_000296735.1. Taxonomy (NCBI): domain Eukaryota; kingdom Metazoa; phylum Chordata; class Mammalia; order Afrosoricida; family Chrysochloridae; genus Chrysochloris; species Chrysochloris asiatica. The sequence goes on from NW_006408682.1 coordinate 2,915,989, forward strand.
CAAACCTAACTCCACAGCCACTAACAATACATGTACGTTGAAGAATATCTTGGAAAGAAAAACAGAAGACTGCTACTACTCAGTCTATAAAACAAAGTACTGTCTATATAGAAACAAGACATCCTAATTTCTTTTTTTTTTTCTTCTCACTCTCTTTTTTTCAATTTCATATTTAAAGAGAATCCCAGACTAGAAGGCAGGAAGATGTCCTGGATGACCTTCTGTCTGTTTCCTGCCAGAGGCAAAGGAAGAATAAACTCTTGAGACCATCTAGCAGAGTGTGAGGAAGTCCGCATCGCACTATTCCAAAAATCTGAGGACTGAGCAAATCTTAGCTTTTCTGACCAGGTTATTGTTTAATGAGAAAAGACACAAATACTTGAAATTTCACCATGTATTCAGAAACAAAGCAAGAAGATGAAGAAAAAAAAAAAAAAAAAAGAAGTTTCCTTGCACACCGTAAGTTTATATTTAAAAATATCCAAACCCTTTATGTAGCAGAGGTTGTACCAGCTGAGCAGGTAGAGATCAGAACTTAGGGAATTAATGGGTAGAGTGTTAGATGTGCAACCAAATTGGAATACAGAAATTGTAGTTGGTGTACAGTACCATTCTAGTCTCTTTTTATGAAGGGAAATATGCAGAACGCCTGTCTGATTCTATCAGCTCCTTCCTACTTCTGATTGTGTTGTGCTAATAAAGAAGACAGACCAGAAAGACAAAATAAAATCCATTCTCGTAAAGTTGATTCTGGCTCACAATGACCCAGTGTGCGCAGAGGAGAGCTTTTCCATTAGGTTTTCATGGCTGTCACCAACTGGAAGCAGAGCTCCAGGCCCATCTTTTGGTGCACATCCGCATAGGTATGAACCACAAACCTTTCAGTTAGTAGTGAAATACTAAAGTATTCATTAATTCAACAGCATTTAATGGTTATAATAACTTTCATTATTTACAAGATACACTTGGGCTTTATAACAACAATGAAACCTGAGAAATACTACCATTTCCACTTAACAGTTGAGGAAATTGTAGAAGGGTAAAAATCCAACTTTTGATGAAAATAAGGCATCTGCTTTCCACTTAGGATGTGAAGAGTGTGTGCCCTTTTCAAATTGTCTACTGCTGACCACTGACTTTTCAGGAATATTTTCCAGTGACTTCCTCATCAAAGATCATCTCGATTTCCTAAATTCCTAAATGTCAATGTCTTCTTTCTTGGTGTTTCAGATAACACTCCTGTCTATATACTCAGACTAAGACCTGATCATTTCAACTTTCTAAGTACCACCTAATTAGTGATAACTTCAGCCTAGACAGGCCCTGTCCACTTTTACTTATATTAATCTTTGTCCAGCAAGCCCTCATGTGACGTCACTATGTATTCCCTGACAAATATTAATATCATCAACTGCAAAGTACTTCCCAAGCTCTCCTGATACATTCCATGTATCTGCTCATCTCTACCAATGTGGGGTAGACCTGAACTAAACTAGAAGCAGGACAACCAGGACCTCTGTAAATGGTTTATGCCTTACCTACCTTATTATTAATAATAGCCTTTGTTTAAGATACTTATTGACATTTATTGATAATGAAAAATATGTTGAATCAACCAGTCACTGTGTTTTGACTCCAAAAATTGTATAGAATAGAAAATAGCAAAGGAAATGAAAGACAAGTTTTGAGAAGAACCATACTTTCTATCACTCATTTGTCTGATGTTGTTGTTATTAGGTGCCATCGAGTCAGTATCAACCCATAGCGACCTTATACACAGCAGAATGAAACACTGCCTGATCCCAGGCCACCACTGTTACCACACTTTAGTCCATTGATGCTGCCACTTGCCAATCCATCTCAATGGAGGGTGGGGGGGTCTTCCTCTTTTTCTCTGACCCTCCACCTTACCAAACTTGATATCCTTCTCCAGCGACTGTTCCCTCCCAACAATATGTCCAAAGTATGAGACACAAAGTTTGGCCATCTTGGCCTCCAAGGAGCACTCTGGCTGCACTTCTTCCAAAACAGATCTATTGGTTCTTTTGGCAGCCCACAGCACTTTTAATATTCTCCTCCAGCACCATAACTCAAATGCATCAATTCTTCTATGGTCTTCCTTATTCACTTTCCAGCTTTCACATACATATGAGGTTATTGAAAATACCATGGCTTGGGTCAGGAGCACCTTAGTCCTCAAGCTAACATCTTTGCTCTTCAACACTTTAAAAAGGTCTTGTGCAGATTTGCCTAATGCAATACATCATTTGATTTCCTGACTGCTGCTTCCGTGAGTGTTGATAGTTGATCCAAGTAGAATGAAGTCCTTGACAACTTCAATATTTTCTCCATTGATAAGAATGTTGTTTATTGGCCCAGTAGTAAGGATATTTATTTTCTTTACATTGAGATGCAATCCATACCGAAAGCTGTGCTCTTTGATCTTCACCAGTAAATGTTTTTAAGTCCTCTTCACTTTCAGTAAGCAAGGTTGTATCATCTGCATATCGCAGGTTGTTAATGAGTCTTCTTCAAGTCCTGATGCCACATTTTTCTACATAGAACCCAGCTTCTCAGATTATTTGCTCAGCATACATTTGGCAGGTGGGGGGCATGAATTCATAAAAAAGAATTCTTTTTCCATACCACCACTCTAAATCAACTGTGGGTATGCAGCACTGAGTATATGACATAACATTTTTAAGAATGTAGTGTAGAACTCTTAAGACTAGCAGGGATCAATCAAAATGCCATGCTACATGGAGATATATTGGATGATCCAAGGAAGGAAGACAGGAATGTTTTGTTTCCAACATTCCTTAATAACTCATTGCAGGTAAGACAGGCAGCTGGTCTCCCTGACTCTACTTCACTCTTTTCAACTCATCCTTAACACTGCTGACATGATGACGTCTAACATAAATCTGATGAAGTGATGTCCCTTACCTCCACTCCCCACCTAAAACCCTTCGATAGCTTGCAGTTGTTATTAGGTGCAATTGATTTAGTTCCAACTCAGTGACCCTACACACAACAGAATGAACCACTCGTCTGTCCTGCACCATCCTCACATCTGTTACACTGGAATGCATAGCTGCTGCCATTGTGCCAATCCATCTCATTGGGGTTCTTCTTCTTTTTCTCAGACGCTTCATTTTACCAAGCATCACATCTAGCTAATAGTGGTGGCCTTCAATGTTCTTTGACTATGGCTTACAGCAATAAATATATTTTTGTGATCTTGACCCAACACACATACACATAAAAATGAAAATAAATAAATAAATAATAATTCCCAGAGAACCGATTGATGGCTTTTTGGAACTGGGGGTTAAGAGAGTGTAGTTATGAGGCATAGCAAGAGGGTGTCTTGTGGTGATAGTACAGTTTCAGATCTCGATTCTGCTGGTTATTTAAAAAAAAAAAAAGGCTATGCATGTGCACAAATACAAATGAGTACACACATGAGCGCAAGTAATGAAATTTGAATATGCTTACTGTACAAATGTTAATTTCCTGGTTCTGATATTGTCCTAAGGTTGGGCAAAATGTTAACTTTAGGGGAAGTTAGAAGAGAGGTGCATGAGAGTTTCCTGTATGTTTCTTTGTAATTTCCTGTGAATCTGTGTTTGTCTTAGAATAAAAAGTGCTTTGTGGTTGCTACTGTTGTTAAGTGCCGCCAAGTCAGTCTAACTCATAGCGACCCTGTCTGTACAGGGTTCCAAAGGAGTCACTGGTAGGTTTGAACTTCCAACAGTATATTAGCAGTCCAGTGTTTTAGGGAAGTAAAAAAAGAAAAAATTTACAAATACTTACTGTTAGTATATGCGGTATACTCTAGTATTTTCTATTCCCTTTTTGATGTCCTGTTCTTTGTCCATTTGTTCATTAGTTTTCTTTTTTAAAAAATCAATCTGGAATTCTTCAAATGAGTTCATGAATCCTTAGCAATTCAGTCTGGCAGAAGACAGCCCTATTTATTTATTTAGGATGATCTGATATTGATCTAAGTTTTATTTTCATCTTCCATACTATCCTCCCATCAATCTTATTCTCAAGTCACACAAAAATGCTCACTATTCCCCAACCATTTTCCTCTATATCTTGGTGCAGGTTCCTGATGTCCTTGAATGTTCTCCACTTTTTCTTCTGGCCCATTTTCTGACATCTTTCCCAACCAGAAACAGGTCTCTTTCCTCTGTGATCCTTTAAAACTAGGTACACACGTCTACTAAACTTCAACTCATAATACTTGTCTGACTTCCCCATTGAACTGTGTGTAATTCACATTGGAGACCATGGTTTGTTCAATTTTGCCTGTAGAGCACTTAGAATCTCAAGAAGTGATGAATGAAGGAATGAATGAAAATAGGTTGGTATGTGTCTACTTCTTTCAGATCCCAAACTAGCAAGACAAAGATGTTCGAGGATCTTTTGTGTGTTTCAGGGGTCTTTTGTGTGCATTTGAATTTTCTGGTAATAAAATATGTTCTCTGTACAACATGTGGAAAATATAGACAAGTAAAAAATTAGAAATGAAAATCATCCCTAACCCCACTTCCCAAAACAATCACAATTAACATTTTGATGTTTTACATGTTTCTTCATAAATATATATATATATATATGTTGTTGTTGTTGTTAAGTGCTGTCGAGTTGATTCTGACCCATAGCGACCCTGTATAGGGTTTCCAAGGAGCAGCTGGTGAGCTTGAACCACCAACCTTGCAGTTCAAATGGCTTTGCATTCTGGCACATTAACCCACAGCGCCACACCAGTACTCCAAATATATATATATATATGCATACTATATACACACATGTGCATATGCACACACACATAATTTATAAAGTTTGAAATACAATATTTCCATGGTTTTATGACTTTGTCAGTTTACCTACCATCTATTTTTAGCATTTTTTCATGTTATGCAATATTCTTCACAACCCTATTCCTAAAAATTCATTATACAGATGTATCATAATTTTGCTCCTTGTTGAACACTGCGCTTACTTTTAGCTTTTGTCACTATAAGATAAAGCTGCAATGGCTGTCCTTGAACACATTTTTGTCTTAAAACAAAACAAAAGACCTCTCTTATTGTGCAATACCACTATTTGCATTCTTGCTAATATAACAGGGTAGTAATATTAGTTTCCATAATTGTTAACGGGCGAAGTGTTCAAAGGAGTTCGTGAGATACCACTCACACACCTCACCCAGGTTTGGTCTCAAAGTAGTGTGAAGGGTGCGTGGGATGAAGGGTATGTGGGATGCTTTCCTTTTATCAGAAAGTTTGTTTTTCTTTTCATCATATTGGTGAACAGACTTTTATAATAATACTCATCCAGATTATACGAGGAAGCTTCAAAGAGTTCACTGAATAATGGAATGAAAAGATATTGGAATTCTTCCACAAATTTTTTGAAGTCCTCTGGTATAAGGTAACATGCATATCTCCCCACTCTCCACTCACCACCACCCCCCCCCCACGTCTATTTTTGAGTCCTACAAAGACACACAAGCACATACACCAAAAACACCCAATTACGGTCTTGTGGAAACGATTTTGCACATGGCTATAGATTAGGGCCACATACTGCACAGGGCCATCTACTGCCTAGCGACACAGTCCGACATCCTAGTTCATCCTTCTTTTTCTCTGCCCAGTATTGTCTGCGACCCGCACCCTCTCAAACCAACTTCTTCAGAGCAGGAGCAATCATGTGCCCTCCCCAGGATCTTCCCAGCTGAGGAAAGAATGCTCCCAAGGCCTCTGCTCCCAAGTTCTCTACCTCATTAAACCCTGGCTGTGCACTGGAGGCCTTATTCAGGCGGGCGCAGCCTCTGCCTGAGTGGCTCCTCAAACGGTGAGCCCCCAGGCTGCTAGCTGTGGTGGAGTCTCTGGTATTGGTTGTGACTGGCATGAAGCTGGGAACCTCTGTGCTCTGGGTCTTCTCTTGATAGTGAAGGGTGCCTGAGGCAGGCACCAGGCTTCCTGAGCATCTCCTGCTTCAACAACCTGCCGAGTTGGCACTGTGTGTGAGCTCAAGTAAGAGCTGTGTTTAATAGTAATTGCAAGTGTTCGTGTTTTTTTGTTTTGTTTTGTTTTTTGTTTTTGCTGTTTTTGGTACTGATTCCCATAGCAAGCACATCTGTGAGTACCTCAATTTTCAGGGCCTCCCCTCCTTTCACTGATGATAAAATCATTTTCTTATTACATTTTCAAATGACATGCCACAAACAATACTTTTTATCTGGCAGAGAAGCAGATAAATATTGCTTTGGATTTAAGAGTGTTAAGAGAGGAATTAGAACATAACCCTGAGACTACCATTTTCTAATTATGTGGGAAGATTAACGGTGTACCAGGATTTCCCAATGATTTTCTTTGCCCCCAAATGATAATGGTATTCATAGTTGCCTGAATACAGAGAAGAGCCTGAGGTCAGAGTTGTGATCATACTTTGGAAAACTGTACACGAACGAGATAGTATTGTTCTAAGTCAATGGATAGAAGAACATGTCCTTAACAGCATGCCCACAACCTCCTGGGCTGGGTCACAGTCCATGAGATAGGAAAACACACCTTAGGACCAAGCACTGTGGATAAAGAACAAAGGCAAATGCTAACATCCCTCATGTAGGAGTATTTTGCTGCCAAGCATACTCCTCAATGTGTTACCGACTTTCATTGTGTCCAAAGGTAAAAATAGCTTCACTTTCAAGTTTCACCTCAATAAATTAGGACAAGGGCATGAGGCCAAGGTTCTAGCAGAGGGATCCTTAGTAGCAAAGATGCAATGGACCCTCAGACCGATGAGGAGGTTAGTCCTCGGGAGGGTAACCTTTACTAATTCGCTTCTACTCACTTCATCTGCTTCTGACAGAACCACCCACCTAAAGATCAGGTGCATGTTCTTGATACTGAATGATCTTTGAAAAAACTGAATATGTTCAATGGAATCTATTTATCTTCATGGAAAAATGAATATAATTCTAGTCAGTGTTCAATAGACACTATTTTTTAGCCAGCACACAGTCGCATATGTTTAAAGTAAGGGAGGGTGTCTTTTGTGAATCCAGGGCACAGCTCTTTTTCAATGACATAAGGTAATTATGAATAGAAAGGTAAGGCTCCTTCAAGTCCGGCAGGGGCTCAATTCTGACTATTCCTATTGGTAATACCCACTCAGAACGGCAAAATCATTTAATGAATGGTAGACAGAGAAATGCGTTGTTCACAGAGGGGTCTTCAAAGGAATTCCATAAATTATAGGTTTTCTGAAACAGAAAGTTCCACTGAGCTGGCAGTGAATGCCAGGGGTGAAGAGGTGTAATCAGTGTGAGTATTGTTCCTGGTTAATTTGTCCCTTATCGGTGGCTGCATTTTGTGCCCCAGGAAGACGAGCGCTCTTTATGCTGCCTTAATGCTGCCCTGATCTCTTCCCAGAGACCCTCCAATTCAGCAGTTCTTGATCCTGGCAGCACATTAGTATAATAACCCTGGAGGCTTTCAAAAAACACCAGTACTTAGTGCCAGGGCCACACCCCTAGAGATTCTCATTTAAATGACCTGGAAGTGGGACTTGGGCATCAGAATTTTTTTTAATCTTCCCAGGTGATTCTAACAGGCTCTAGAATCAGTGCTCTAAGCGGTGTAATTAGCTTTTTAACTAATTAAGAAAAATAAAGTCAAGTTTTCACAAATAAATGTCCCAGTACAGACAGTACCCAGGTTGCAAACATCTGAGGTACAACCATAGTTACAAACTAACCCCTATACAGCCTACTATATTAAAATTTAAGGTACATACAATGGTTCTTAACAGCAAATGGGTGCTACTGAGTGATATGCATCAAAACATTATTATTATTATTATTACTGTATTATTTTGTTAAAGATGCTTTACTCTAGCTGGAAGTGGTTTTCTTAAAATGTTTTTTTGTGCATATACAGATACACTATACTGTGTGCTAAGACTAATATTTGATTAACTGATGATAGATATGAACCATACCTAACTGTTCTGACTTGCGTACAAATTCAACTAAAAGTCAAATTTAGAATGGGAACATGTTCATAATCCAGGATCAGCCTGTATGCTTGTTGTTTGATGTTATTGTTAGGTGATTTCAACTTAGTACCAACTCATTACAACCCTGTATAGGATTTCTGAGGCTGTAAGGAGCTCTGGTAGCGTAGTGGTTACGAATCGGGCTGCGAACCTTAAGGTCAGCGGTTCGAAACTACCAGCCGCTCCGCGGGAGAAAGATGAGGCTTTCTACTCCCGTAAGGATTTACACCTTCGGAAACCCTGTACAGGGTCGCTATGGGTCGGAACCGACTCGACGGCACTTAACAACAACAACAATTTTTACAGGAGCAGAAAGCCTCATCTTTCTCCTGCCGTGGATTTGAACTGCTGACCTTGATCCAGTGCTTATCTTCTAGAGTCACCAGTGCTCAGCTGTATGCTTAGATCCCACATAAACCACAGTCCATCTAAGGCAATAAATGACCTTCAATCTGCCTCCCTGGGCAGTCTATAAGTTCCTCAGCTCCATGACTATTTAGAAAAGTGCTTAAAGTCTCTGCTTGCTGACTTTTCTCTGAGTATTTAAAGTAAGTAAATAGTTCATAAGGACTAACTTTTAAGCTTTTCTGTCTAGACAGGATAGGAATGTCTTACCAGTGGGTAGTGAGTGTTAGTAGGGTTAGAAGATGCTGGGAAGCTGTCCAGGGAACATTTTGGGTGGAGATCCTTGAATCAGTTGGTAAGGAAAAACTAAAGAGATCTCAGACAAATGGGCACAGAAGTCAGGGCCCAGAAAGAAAGTAGCCTGGGCTGCCAATGCATCCTAAAGGAGTCCCTGATACCATAATTCAATCCAGGTAGATGAGGAAAGAGTCAAAGGTAGATACCATATACAGAGGCAGGAGAACTCCACGTGCTCTTTGAGTTTCACCACGCACTCTCTCCTGATCCATCTTGACTTGTATCAGCTACATCAAAGGACACAGGAAGAATCCAGAGGTTGGAAATAGAGCCACATGTTGACTTTCAGCTTCCCTCACCAAAAGTCCTGGTCAACAGGTCCTCTTTCTCTTTCTTCCCACACTCAAATAAAGGTGCCCCATTGTTATTCATCAAGGGGACTGTATTAGAACAAATCAGCAAGGATCAGGACAGGGTAGGGACCAGGGACTGGACCTTGAAGTTCAAATATAAGATAATCTAGCACAATGAATTCGTGAGATTTGCATACATACTACACACACCTTTACTAATGGTTCCTCTTTCTTACTAAGACAATGACTGATATAGGACCACTTAACCATGAATTTAAGATTTGATCCGCATTCACCCAGCCAGATGACACCTCTGCTATGTCCTGCTTGTAGGACCTTGGTACAATATCCTCTGTTTTTCAGTGTCCTCAGGTATAAAATAAAACCCCAAAACAACGGATATTAAGTAGATTCTGATTCAGAGCAATCCTGTATAAGGTTTCCGAGGCTGTGAGTTTTTACAGGAGCAGAAGGCCTCATCTTTCTACTGAAAAGCAACTGGTTGATGTGAACTGCTGACCTTGCAATTGGCATCCAGTGTTTATTCTACAGCACCATGTATAAAATACAGATAATAATATTACCTTCTACTGGTGGTGCAGCTCTTAAGCTCTCAGCTGATAACTACAGGTCAGGGATTTGAGACTGCTGTGAGGTAATGCACTGGACTGCAAGGTCAGTTTAAACCATCAGAACCTACTCCACGGCACTTAACACCAGCTGCTTCATGGGAGAAAGACCTAACGAACTACTCTCAGAAAGACTGATGTTGTTGTTGTTAGGTGCCATCGAGTTGGTACCGACTTATAGTGACCCTATGCACAACAGAACGAAACACGGCCCAATCCTGTGCCAACATGACAATTGTTGCCAGAAAGATTACAGCCCAAAAAACTCTGTGAGGCAATTCTACTCTCATATAGAGTTGCTATGAGTTGGAAATGACTTGATTGGTACACCCTATCCAAGGTCACTATGGTTTCGGAACCTATTTGATGGCACATAATGACAACAACAATAATGGTGTGGCCTTGTAGGATAAACACTCAACCACAAGGTTGGTTTGAACCACAAGGTTGGCAGTTCAAACTCACCAGCCACTCCTCAGAAACCCTAATAGGGTCGCTATGGATTGAAAATGACGCAATGGCATTTAAAAACAACAAATAATATCTACAAAGTAGAGTGATCATGAGAATTAATTAATTTAATAGATTTAAATCACTTGGAAGAATGCCTGGCATGTAGAACATACTTTTAAAACTGAAGTTGGTGGTGCTCAAAGTACATTTCACAGATGCTTGAGGGCCCCCAAGACACTTTCAGGGGATCTATAATGTCAAACCTATTTTCAAAATCACATTAGGACATATAGCCTTTTTCATTCTGATGGAGTCTTCACTGATAGCATGAAAGCAGTAATGAGTAGAACTGCCGATCCCTCTTGGAATAAAAAAAAGGTGGGGGATAGGGGGCGGGAAGAAAATACTTTCCCATGAGAATGTTAAGAATGATCTTGAGATGACAAATCAGTACATTTATTAATTTTATTAAATTTCAACTCTCCAGTGCACATTCTTTTAATATGTTGCTATTGTTGATAAGTACCATAGTTTCAGTCCCGACTCCTAGTGACCCTGTGTAGGGTATCCGAGGCTGTAATTCTTTGCCAGAACAGAAATCCTCATTGGGTCAAAATGGTAAGTATGCATAGGCACTTTTTCTGTCTTCCAAAGTATAAGCATTTATTTCCAGGTAAAGGAATTGTGCAATCACTTGAATTGTGAGTTGAGTTAGCCACTTTATCCATGGAATGCATTTAAACTTGAAATAATTATTGACAGACAAATGATGGTCATTCAGATGTAGGTGTTTGTTAGACATAGTCTCTAAAAATGAATGACATGACCCTGTCACTTCAAGGAAAACAACTTAAAGAACCTGTTGCCAATGATAAAATTCCAGCTTTCAAGTGAAATTGAGAAGCTTGGGAAATTTGCGTCAGCCATGAGAAGCTTGACAGCTTCCCCAAACTTAGAGATTTTCTAATGAGATGGATGTATGATAGTCACAATGTGATCCTTTGATATTGTTTAATGAGATGTGTCAGCATTTAAAAGATTTGCACAACTCAACGAACCAGTATTCCCCAAATGATCAATGCACAATGTTACAGAGTAACATGGATAAAAGACATCTAACGTGTAAGAGAGACCAATGGGTTTCCTTGTAACCTAACATAAAAAGGGAATTCACACAGTCTCAAATTCCACATTCCGACTAACTTTTAAGAAATTATTTCTAGTCAAATTTTAGTGCAGTATCAAAAAATAATCACAAATATCTGAAACATGCTACTAACATATTCCTTTTCAGTGTGGGAGGCTATATTTCTCCCATATACTTTAATCCAAACAACTAAAACAAAGAATATTCAACTGCTTCTGATTAAGATTTGCAAAAACAATGCCACACTTCTCACTAATTGTTTTAGAAAATATAATAACTTTTATAAAAATATGTGATCACTATTAACTTTTAAAGGAATGTGTTTTGTTATATTGAATAGGATTATAAACATTTTAAATGTCTCGTGTTTAATTTCTAATTCAGTAAATACAAATGGAAATTGTCTGAATTGTGTCCCACAAAAAGATATGTTGAAGTCCTCCAGTAGCCATGAGCATTTGAAAATACAATCACTAAAGATATTAGCACTGAACTGCAGAATCTGAGAAGCTGGGTTATATGAAGAAAAATGTGGCATCAGGATTGGAAGAAGATTCACTAATAACCTGTAATATGCAGATGATACAATCTTGCTTTTTGAGAGTGAAGTAGACTTGAAATACTTACTGATGAAGATCAAAGACCACAGCCTTCGGTATGGGTTGCATCTAAACGTAAAGAAAACAAAAATCCTCACCAGTGGATCAATAAACATTTTTTTTTTTAAGTTTTTATTGTGAATTGAGTGAAAGGTTACAGGGCAGATCATCAGTTTTACATTCAACAAGTCATATACTTTGTTTCATTACAATGATTATAATCTCCTCCAAGTTCTATCAGTAATAGTATTTCTCTCTATTCATTTTAGCTCTTCTTTTCTTTTTTTTTAAAACACTCAGGCATATATAATAATTTACACCACCAAAGGGCACATTCTGCAAGTCTAACCTCCTGGCCCACCAGCTCTCAGTCCCTTTCTTTCCATGAATCTAGAGTCCTCAGCTGCTCCCTCTCTCCATGTCCTATCTCTGCCTCCATCTCTGGTGTTGCTACTTCTCTGGACAGCGTCCCGCATTCCGCTTGTGCTCTTCTCCCTTGATGGTCCTAGGGTCCTCTGTTTCTGGACTGTAAGATTAACTACTTCCACATTTTTGTTACAAAACTTCTACCTTTACAGTTGTGACAGTCACAATCAGTCAAGATAATAATTACTCACTTATGGAATCATATGTATCTTATCTCATCTCTTTTCACCAGACCCATCTAGACAAGATTAAAACTGTTCAGTGGGGACCCTATCTTCCCTCACACACTCTTAAACTAAACTCCCTCTTAAAACCCTGTAAGCCAGTCACTTTGTGCTATTATTGCCCTCTCATTTTAGGTAGCCTGTCTAAGTTGCCTATCCCTATCTACCCTATATAGAGAGGGGATAGCATCAATACATGATGTGAAGATTCCTTCCCTCTCTGTTGATACTTTGAGCTACTACCTCCAATGGTATAGGTTACGTTCATCTAATTGGAGCAATTTATCCTTGTTTCTTTTATCAAAAGATTTTTTTTTTTTAATCTTCCTCTAGTTGAGTTTTGATTATCATGTCACCAAGGCTAGGTTGAATGGGTACTGTCTGCAAGTTTGGGTATTCTTGTGCATCTCCCCTTACTTCATACCAGCTGGATGCTTCACTCTCAGCTCTAGCCCTCTGTGGCTATGTCCTTGTCCATGGGCTCAAGTGTCCTCAGGTCTTACCACACTTTGAACCAACCAGCCCTTCCTCTTCTCTCTCATCTCCAGGTCAACGGAAGTCTAGGAAATATGGTTGAACTCAGCCCATTTCTTCATAGCTGCCTTTCCCCCTCTTCCACTCACCAGTAGACCAATGCTAGCAAGCTTGCATGCCTGCTCAAGTGATACCTTTGAGTTTCAGCCTTAGAGGGGGGTTTGTCCTGAAGGGACTTGATTGCTTGCCTTGATGGCTTCCCAGCAAACAACTTGCTTATTCTTATAGTAGCCAATCATACTGTCATTTTTGTTTTTAGTTTTTACTGTTGATCTTTCTTTGAAGATGTATCTTCTGTCACTCTAGCTGTTCCAGGCTGGTCTGCTTGTCCTTTATAGTGGTAATGTCCCACGTCAGAAGTTTCTGGATGGGGCTCAGGATTCCACCTAAGGTCCTATATATTGCAAAGGCTCCACAAGTGGCCTATTTCATTAGACAAGTTTTAGAACCCCTTTTCAGCAGTCCAATCAGTTATAGGCTTTAGACGGGCTTACGAACTTTTTCTAATCATGTTTCCCGACATTTCTTTCTATCACACTCGTCTATTTTATAATAGGAGGCATGGAAAGCCAATATTCATTAGACAGGCAAGCATCTTAGTATTATTTCCCCTCTTCAGACTATGCCTCAATCCCTGTATCACAGAGCCATGTTGTTCCAAGTTTCAGTATGCATCATTATTTATCTCTGTCCAATTTAGCCCATGCTAAACAACATTCTTATCAATAGAGAAAAGGCTGAAGTTGTCAAAGACTTCATTTTTCTTGGATTAACCATCAATATTCATAGAAGCAGCAACCAAGAAATCAAACGGCATATTGCATTAGGCAAATTGCTGCACAAGACCTTTTTAAAGTGTTGAAGAGCAAAGACGTCAGCTTGAGGACTAAGGTGAACCTGACCCAAGCCATGGTATTTTCAATAACTTCATATGCATGTGAAAGCTGGACAGTGAATAAGGAAGACCGTAGAAGAATTGATGCATTTGACTTCTGGTGTTGGAGGAGAATATTGAAAGTACCATGGGCTGCCAAAAGAACCAACAGATCTGTTTTGGAAGAAGTGCAGCCAGCATGCTCCTTCGAGGCCAGGATGGCCAAACTTTGTCTCTCATTCTTCGGACATATTGCCAGGAGGGACCAGTCACTTGAGAACGATATCATGTTTGGTAAGGTGGAGGGTCAGAGAAAAAGAGGAAGACCATGAGTGAGATGGATTGGCCAAGTGGCAGCATCAATGGCCTGAAGGATGGCAACAATTGTGAGGTTAGCCCAGGACTGGGCAGTGTTTTATTCTATTGTGCATAGGGTGGCTATGTACCAGTACCGACTCAATGGCAGCTAACAACAACAACAGCAGACCACAAGATTGGCAGTTTGAATCTACCAGTTGCTCCTTGAAAGATGAGGCTTTCTGGTCTCTCAATAATTTACAGGTTTGGAAACCCTATACAGGGTCAATATATGTGATAATGGACTCCACAACACTTAACAACAACAACAAAGCAGCTAACTTTTGGTCATACTGGAGTGGAGTGGGTCTTCATCCAACCTGAGTGCTGTCTTATAAAAGAAGAGAACGGATACAGAGATACATAAAGTGGGGGAAGATGAGCATGTGAAGTTGTCTACTAGCCAAGGAACACCTAGAACTACTAGAAGATTTAGGGGTCAAGGAAGGATCATCATATAATAAATCTTCCTATAAACAGCATCCTGCCAACACTCTACATTTGTATTCCAAAACATTGAGAAAATAACTTCTGTTCTTTAAAGATATCCACTTTGGTATACTTTGTTTTAATAGTTCTAGAAAACTAAAATACCTACATCAACAAAAGTTCTTCAAATTTTAAGAACTATTGATGCAAGCGCTCATTATTGTACAAGTGGATTGCAAACCACAAGTTCTGTTGTTTGAGTCTTCCAGCCGCTCCATAGGAGAAAGATCAGGCTTTTGGCTCCCTTGAAGATTTAAAGCTTTGGAAACTCTATACAGGGTCGCTGTGAGTTGAAACTGACTACACAGCACTCAACAACAACAAAAGCTAGAAGAGAATGTCCCACCAAATAGCATTCCATTTCAGCTTGCTGAGAATGGTTTCTGGACACACTCTCCTATTTATCTTCCTCCACTCAAATTTTGACAATTCTCAAGGCAAATCTGAAGTGTTACTATGTCCAAGAAGTCCTTCCTGGGAAATGTAAACCTCATAGCCTCTAACATTCACTACTGCCCAATGTACTTCTGCCAATATGATATATTATGTCATAATATTGCATGTCTTAATACACAACTTGATTGTAAAATCTTTTCAAGTAAGGACTGCTGAGTATTTCTCTATCTTCAATATCAATATTGAATACATATCTGCATAATTTAATTTAAATGTGATAATCCTATTTGAGCAGGAGAAAGAGGAGGCTTTCTGCTCCCATAAAGATTTACAGTCTCGGAAACCCTGTACAGGGTTGCTATGAGTCGGATCCGACTCCACGGCACATAACAATAACAACAATCCTATTTGAATGCATACACAACAGATTATGAACAGACTTTTGCCATATTACTTTCTCTTAGAAATCCACCTGCCATCACAGCCATCAATGCTCATCTTTGTTCGAAAGGAGACTTGTTTGTTTTATCTGTCAACCTGGTGAGGCTATGGTGCCCTGTTTGGTGAAAAATTCATCTAGATGCTGTTATGAAGTAGTTAACCCACTGCCATCAAGTCAGTTCTGACTCAATTGCTGCTGTTGTTAGGTGTCATCCATCCAGTTGGCTCTGACAAATACTCTATGCACAACAGAACAAAACACTGCCCAGTCCTGCACCATCCCCACAATTGCTGTTATGTTTGAGCCCATTGTTTCAGCTACTGTGTCAGTCTATCTCATGGGGGTCTTCCTCTTTTGTGGTGACCCTCTACTTTACCAAGCATGATGTCCTTCTCCAGGGACTGGTTCATTTGACAACATGTCCAAAGCACGAGACACAAAGTTTCACTATCCTTGTTAATAAGGAGCATTATGCCTGTACTTCCTCCAAGACAGATTGGTTTGTTCTTTCCACAGTCCAAGACACTTTCAAAAAATTTTAGCAGGATCATAATTCATATGCATAAAGTCTCTGGTTTTTTGTTATTCATTATCTTGATTTCACATGATATGAGGCAACTGAAAATACCATGGTTTGGGTCAGGTACACCCTAGTCCACAAAGCGACATCGTTGGTCTTTAATACTATTAAAAGGTCTTTTGCAGCAGGTTTACCCAATTCAGTACCTCATTTGATTTTTTTGACTGCCACTTCCATGAGTATTGATTGTGAATCTAAGTAAAACAAAATCCTTGACAACTTCAATCTTTTCTCTAGTCATGATGATGTGTTTATTGGGCCAGTTGAGAGAACTTTTGTTTTCTGTACATTGAGATGTAATCCATACTGAAGGCTGTATTCTTTGATCTTCATCAGTAAATGCTTCCAGTCCTCTTTGCTTTAAGCAAGCAAAGTTAAGAATCCTGAATATCACAGGTTGTTAAAGAGATTTCCTCCAATCCTAATGTCTCATTCTTCTTCACGAAGTTCAGCTTCTCAGATTATTTCCCAGCGTACAGATTGAATAATTATGGTGAAATTATACAACCCGGACACATACCTTTCCTGATTTTAAACCACTTATTATCCTTTTCTTCAGTTCAAACAACAGCCTCTTGTTCTACATAGTGTTCTGGAATTTTCATTCTTCACAATGTTATCCATAGTTTGTTATAATCTACACCATCAAATAGCATTGCATAGTCAATAAAACACAAATAAATATGTTTCTGGTATTCTCTGCTTTCAGGCAAGTGTCATCTAATATCAGCAATGATAACCCTCATTCCACATCCTCATCTGAATAAAGCTTGAATTTCTGGCAACTCCCTATCAGTGGACTGTTACAACCATTTTTTAATTATCTCCAGCAAAATTAATGCTTGTATGTGATATTAATAATGTTGTTTGATAATTTCTACATTCTGTAGAGTTAACTTTCTTTGGAATGGACACTAATATGAATCTCTTCTAGTTAGTTGCCCAGGTAACTGTCTTCCAAATTTCTTGGCATAGACAAGTGAATGATGGGCAGTTTATTGAAACATTCGATTGGTAGTCCATCAATTATGGTAGCTTGTTTTTCACTAATGCCTCAGTGAAATATTAAGTACCTTCAGTTCTTGATCATATGCTACTGTCTGAAATGGTTAAACATCAACCAACCAATTGTCATTGGTGAATGACTCTGTATTCCTCTGTCTTCATTTGATGCGCCCTACATTGTTCACTATTTTTCTCACTGATGTTATTGTTGTTACATTCCATTGAGTCAATTCCAATTCATAATGACTCGGCTCACACCAGAAGAAAACATTGCCTAATCCTGTGCCATTCTCAAAATTACTATTACAATTAAATCTATTGTTGCTGCCACTATGTCAAGCCATCTCTTTAAGGGTCAAACTATTGACCGTGTGGTTTGCAGTCCAGTGCTTATCTTCAGAACCACAGAGCTCCGTATGTACATCGTTGTTGTTGTTGTCTGTCATTGAGTCAGTTCCAACTCATAGCGAGCCTGTATTGGGTTTGTGAGGAGGAGCTGGTGGGATTGAGCTGCTGTTCTTGTAGTTTGCAATCCAGTCCTAATCCTACAACACCATACCAAGAATCCTATATACATTATGGTGGTGGTGGTGTGCCATGGAGTTGGATCCGATTCACAGCAACCCTGCATAGGGTTTTAGAGGCTATAAATCTTTACGGGAGCAGAAAGCCTTATCTTTCTCCTGCGGAATGGCTGGTAGTTTTGAACTGCTAACCTTGAGGTTAGCAGGCCAACTCGTAACCACTATGCTACCAAAGCTCCTTCATAGCAGTGTACAAAATCATAGCATTAGGAAGAGGTCTGTATAAAAAGTACTGAAAATCCATTGCAATGGGCTAAATGACTAATGGTTTTCAATCACTGATGAGAAAATTATTTTCTGTCTTTTGAAGACAATGTCAAAAAAGTTCCACTCAGCAACCACACCCATTGTCAGCAGATACCTCAAACTGCCACTACCACTTCTTTTACCAAACAAACTCAAGGCCTATGTTAACCCCCAACTCTTACATGAAGTGACATTTTTCTGATAAAATGACTCCCATTGACTAAAATACACGTCCTTGTAAATCTAAAGTCTAGAACAAAGCAGTATTAAGATGAAAAGAGTAATCCTGATGCTAATAATACCTACTGAGGAAAGACCGTCCAAGAATCTGGTATCAAACAGTTAATAGTCAAAGGGAGTATGCTACAACCTATGGCAGTATACCTATGACAGTAAATAATAACTTCATGGCAAACTGCATTCATCTTGGGCAAATAGATTCCAGTTCAAGTTCCAACTTCTCTACTTCTTGGACATGTAACCATGAGCCAAGTAACTTTAATTCTCTAACCTAGAGTTTCTTCAACTGTAAAACGATCATAGTAGTATCTATCTATTAGAGTTGTTGAGACTAAAAGAGGAAATGATCATTAACAGTGCCTTTAGTGGAGTCCTGGTGTGGTTCTAGAGGATAAGCACTGGACCGCAAGCTCAGTTTGAACTACCAGGTCAGCAGTTCAAATCCACCAGTTGCTCCTCAAAAGCCTTATACAAGGTCACTATGAGTCAGAACTGACTCAACAGCACTAAACATTTCTCAGAGTTGTTATTGACATTAAATGAGGTAATGATTACTAGCAAGTGCCTTTATGAGCCAGATCAACTCAAGGGCAACAGGTTTACTTAAAATCATTTGGTAAAACTTGGACATTGGGTACGCAAAATGTGTGTGTGGGGGGAGGGGGGAGAGCTACAAAGGCAAGAAGTAACTGGGTTACAAGCTTTCAAGAGGGAACTTAGATCCAGAGAGCACAGAGAAAGGTAGAATCTCCAATGAGTAGTATCCAATCTGTCCGGGCAGGGCTGATGAAAGGATATGGGGATAGGTCCCTTGTGGTACAATGCTGAATAATTGTTACCAGGACTGACTGTGAGGGTTGGAAATGTAAAGGTGGACATTTTGTAGCAAAAGAAGGGGAATGATTGACTTTGCAGTCCAGGAGCAAAGGTCCCTGGAACCATCTAGGGAGAAGAGAGGAGTGTGAGACCCTACTCAGAGGAGCAGTGACGCCAGAGATGGAGCCAGAGATGACGACATGGAGAGATGGAGTGGATGGGGACTTTAGACACAGAGAGGGAGAGGGGCTGTGTGCTGACCGGGGTGCTGACAGCCAACCCAATGCATGGAGGGGATTGTAACCATGGCAATGAAATAATCTACGATAGGATGAATGTAAAGCTAATGTTCTCCCATGTAAACTATCACATAATTCACAATAAAACATCAAAATAAAAATCATTTGGTAAATGTTAGCTATGATTATTCTACATTGACACAAATTCATACTTCAGGCTTAATCCATCATGTAAAGTAATAATTATACCTTTCTGTTTTAGCACAAGTAGAAGGAATGAATCCTAGTGTGGTGCTATAGAATAAGTACTGGACTGCAAGGTTGACAGAAACCATACACAGGGAGGCTATGAGTTGAAACTGACTCAATTGTACTTAACAACAACAACAGAAGGAAAGAGAAATGTATGTATGTAGCCTGATCTTCAAGTTGTTGTTTGTTGTGTTAAGTGTTGTCCAGTTAGTTCCTACTCATAGTGATGTAGTACAGGATTTCCGAGGCGCAGCTAGTAGGTTTGCACTGCTGACCATGTGGTTCTCAGTCCAGTGATGGTCCTACAGCGCCACACCTGGAGTCCAATCTTTACATATTAGAAGGTAATTCATCTACTAGGTGACTGGTAAATTTTTAAAAAAAATGAATTCAGTTTGTAATATTTTGATTTCTTTGTTCCAACTTTTAAATAGTTCACATAAGACCTGCTTGGTCCTGTCAAATGATTGCATAAAGTATGTATATTGCAAAGCTAAAACACAAGGCCTAAGATTTAGTCCCTCTCTTATAAAATGATATTCAGGCAAGCAGGAAACATTTCAACCTTAGCTTAGGAAAAGGACGAGGAAATTAATTAGCATGCTGAGGAGGGTAGGAGGGACCAATAACAAATAATCCACTGTGGTTATGAACACCTCCATGGCATTCTGCAATGTTATTCACTGCCAAGAGAGGAAATCGGAGCTGACATGTTATTTTCTGAGCTGTTTATTAATGCATTGGCTGGGAAAGAAGTAGCAGTCTTCAGTCCCTTCCCCCAATTCAAAGTCAGTGTCTTGTCACCAGCTCTCCCTGCTTGCTGAGAGGAGAAGGGAAAGCTAAGATTCTGA
Source organism: Chrysochloris asiatica (assembly GCF_000296735.1). Classification (NCBI taxonomy): domain Eukaryota; kingdom Metazoa; phylum Chordata; class Mammalia; order Afrosoricida; family Chrysochloridae; genus Chrysochloris; species Chrysochloris asiatica. The sequence continues at coordinate 2,936,446 of NW_006408682.1, forward strand.
AAAGCTGTTAAGAACAGTTAAGAAAAGAAGAAACCTGATCTTTTCCCTTCTTGCATGAGTATAACAAAGCTTATGCTTTCAGCGGGAGCATCTGAAGTGGAATTTCCATTAATCTTGGGCCAGAAGAAATGCCTTCTGTTCAGCCACCAATCAATCAGTCCAAATGAAGGAGGCAGTTAACGTTTTTCACCAAACTGAAACTCTGCTTCTGGACTAATATCAGAGCTAAAGAAATTAATCAGGCATGTACTGACTACCAAGCTTCAAAATATAATTTACATTGATGTCTCTAACTCTCCAGTTCACCAGTTAATGGGAAAAACAGACCAATAAATGTTTTGGCCAGAGCCATACCAAGGGCTAAAGGGTAATCTTGCTACCACCATGAATGGTCCTTATACATAACACAGCAAAGGAACCAAAGTCTATCTTTGTCATGAGAAAAGGAAAGAGCAACGGGGATTACAGTATATTTTGTGGTATTTGGTTTAGACAGAAGGAAAAACGTCCTGGTATCCAAAGGTGTTCACAATTAGAATCAGTTACCCCAGAGCTTATTTCAGCTCCTTTTAGTCCTCCTCCTTCAAGGGTTTTTAAAAATCAGACTGGTATGGCCTCCACTCACCAATCCCAGCTCCCAACTACCAGTGCACTTGAATAAATCTGTGAAATACAAAATCAGAATCAACAGATTTAATTAAGAGCCAATTTCAAACTCTCTCAGGCCAAGCAGAAAGCATATCCCATATCTTTGGCTATGCTTATACCCAGCTGTTTAAACTGACACCTTTGGTAAAACTCACCTGACACCAGATATTTGAAAATTCTATTCAACAAGCACATATTAAACAACTATAACTGCAAAGAATTTTGCTAAGTGCTATGGGGTTGACTGAAGCATGCATGGCTAGTTTATACCTCCCTACAGCTGAAAATCTTACCCAAGTTACAAATCAGTAAACAACTATGGTAAAAAGCAAGATTAAGGAAGGAGTAGAATTGGACGAACAAGCAAATACTGTGGAATGCAATTAGGATGACTTTTCCTTTTTCCTCCACAGCAGCCCTGTCACCTGCTAATGATAGTTGCCAAAATAAATGACCCAATGGTTGAATCACTGCCACCTGCCTATTATAATTCTGCACATGTGTCCTTCCTGCAGAGCCCTTAATCAGCACTTTCACTTCAATCACTATGATTGCAAAGACCTGACTACAGAACAATGGCAGAAAGTCATTTTCCCCCCGGAACACTGTGGTTGGAAAGTTACAATCTTCAGAGAGAGTAGAGGATCAGAAAATTGTCCTCGTCAAGGTTTTGGGAAAAAATACTTGATGTGAGTTCAGCAAACCAACATGTAGGAACATTTCTAACTAGCATATCATGGGATCATATCCCTCATCTTTCTTCTCTCTGATCACTTCCTAGTTGTAATTAAACCAGCTGTGACTATTTATGCCTTTTTTATGTTCCATGAATCGCTTTCCCCTCTTACTATCAGAAGCCTTTAAAAAGAAAAAAAAGTTAAGTCATAACATTAACTTGGATGAATAGCCCTACAATCTTGTTTCAGTACACAATTAAAATCCAGTGTAAACCACAGCAAATAATCAATCTAATCTAGAAGACCTCAGTGAGTGACTATAATACTAAATGTTCTTTATATACCTTACAGCAATGGCTAAAAAGTTGTTCCACTAAATATTTTCCTCAGCTATGTTGTTGTTAAGTGTTGTCAAGTCAGTTACAACTCTGTAAAGGGTTTCTGAATATGTAAATCTTTGAGGAAGCAGAAAGCCTCATCTTTCTCCAACGGAGCAGCTGGTAGGATCGAATCACCAACCTTGTGGTACCCAATCCAGTGGTAATCTTACAGAGCCACCATCAGCCCTCTGCTATGAAAGATCCATAAAACATTAAAGTCATAAAAGGTCATTGTTGTTATTCTGACACATAGCAACACTACACAGACTAACCAAGGAGTGGCTAGTGGTCTTGAAACGCCAACCATTTACTTAGCTGTCTGGTGCTTAACCTACAGTGCCACACCAGACTCCTATAAAGGATCACAGAAACCTTTATTTCATAAGACAAGAGTCAGAGAGTCTTATGAACCAAGCATGCTGGGGAGTCCTGGTGTGGCCCTGTGGGATAATGCACTCGACCACAAGGTTGGTTTGAACCAGTTGTTCCAGGAGTCCTGTGCTGTGGTTAATGCACTAGGCTGCAAGGTTGATTTGAACTGCAACACTGGTGGTTCAAGCTCATCAGCTACTCCTTGGAAACCCTATACAGGGTCACTATGAGTCAGAACCAATGGCACTTCACAACAACAATATGGAGTCCTGGTATGGTGCTGTGGGATAATGCACTGGACCACAAGGTCGGTTTGAACCAGTTGCTCCTCTGAAACCTCTACAGGGTCACTATGAGTCTTAGCCAACTCAACAGCACTTGACAACAACAACAAATGCAACAAAATGTGTCATATTTAACCAACTCAAATCCCAATGAAGCATACTTCATTATCCCTATTTTTCAAATAGAAAGGAGACTGAGCAGCATGGAGGTAGGATTTGTTATCTAGCCTGTGATCCAGATCTTGCACCAACCCTCCAGCCCAGCAGTCCACCAAGGTTCACAAACTTTTTTGTGAGTTAGTGGTGCAGCTGAGCTAACCGAAACCTCCCGACTAACAGTCCACACCCATTACCATTGCCCCAGGTGAAGTCTCAAAGCCGTGCTACAACAACACACTCACACTGAGCCTTCTGAAAAGTTAGCTAATGGGATTTCTATATAATATTCCTCATCAGCTACCCCAACTTCCTCATTTTCACTTTTTTTTTTAATCCTTTATCTCTGTAAGAATAAATTCTTGATTTCAAATAATGCAGACTATTCAGAATAAAAACCAATTTCATTTGCCTTCCCAGAAGGAACCAGTGTTTGGCGTGTATCATTACAGACATTTTCTGTGCATTTGTAGTCTATAAGAAAATTTCTTTCACATTAGTGTAATCATGATATTTTATTATATGATTTGCTTTCTCCACTTCGAGCTCTTGCCACATCACCTTACACAGTTCTACAGATTCATTTGAACTAATTCTTACTACCCCATCTTACGATGACTATAACAGCATTAGTTTTTTTCCTAGATTGTAGCTAGTACAAACAGTAATGCGGTAAAATAAAATTCTAAAAGGAGTAGGAATAAAATAAGAAAATTTTTATGAAGAACTAGGAGAAAGTCCATCTTCAGCAAGATATAATAATCCAGAAAATTAAACAAATGTTGATAATATCAAACAATATTCTAAATCATCTATCCTATTGTTGTCGTTAGGTGCTGTTGAGTCCATCCATTATGACCCTCCGTGGCCCTAAGAACTTCTCCCAGATCCTGAACCATCCTCACAATCATGCTGATGTGCCCATTGTTGCGGTCACTGTGGCAGTCCATCTCACTGAGATTCCTGTTCTTTTTCACCAACACTCTACATTACCAAGTATGATGTCCTTCTCCAGAGACTGGTTCCTTCTGATAACACCCAAAGTATGTGAGATGAAGTCACCATCCTCACTTATAAGCAGTACTCTGGCTGCATCTCTTCCAAGACAGATTTCTTCATTTTTCTGGCAGTCCATGGCATATTTACTATTCTTTGCTAACACAAATTTCAAAGATAGCAATTCTACCTTGGTCTTGTATTAAAAAGAGAAGCAATTGCTAATATCAGAGAGAGAATTTATACCCATTATATGTAGGGCACTCCTATAAATCAATTTCTATATTTTAAGAGAATAACTGATATTTTACTATGATTGAATGTAATTCTCTTTAGTGTATTCATTATAATTAGTTGTAAGAATCAATTTCTTAATGAGACATTCTAAGAAACCCTGGTAACATAGCAGATTATGGGTGTGGCTTCTGGCCACAAGAGAAAGATTTGACTTTCTGTTCTCAATGATTCACAGCCTTGGAAACCCAATTCAAGGTTGCTATTGGTCAGAACTGACTCCACAACATACCACTAATGCGATACCCTTGTATTTTTAGTTTTAACATAGCATGATCAATAGTTTTTTCTTTGAATAAATTGTTGGACTGAATTTCCTGATGATCTTGCTAAAGACCATTTAAAACCAGCTGCAACCTTACATTGACAGAGAACTTTCAGAAGTTAAAGCCAGTTTCAGAAGAGGATGTGGAATGAGGGATATCACTGCTGATGTCTGATAGATCTTGGCTGAAAGCAGAGGATTATCAGAACGATGTCTACCTGTGCTTTATTCACTGTACAAAGACTTTCAATTGTGTGAATCATAACAAGCTATGGACAACATTGCGGAAAAGGAGCTAATGAACACTTAATTGTGCTCATGAGGAACCTATACATAGACCAAGAAGCAGTTGTTTGAACAAAAGAAGGAAACACTGAGAGGCTTAAAATTAGGAGAGGTGTGTGCCAAAGTTGTATTCTTTCATTATACTTATTCAACCTGTATGCTGGCACATAGTCTGAGAAGCAGGATTATATGAAGAAAAATGTAATATCAGGATTGAAGAAAAACTCATTAACAACCTGCAATATCCTTGCTTACTGAAAGCAAAAAAGACTTAAAATACTTACTGATGAAGATCAAAGAGCACAGCCTTCAGTATGCATTGTGTTTCAATGTAAAGTAAATAAAAATCCTCATCACTGGAGCAATAAATAACATCCATATAAATGGAGAAAAGATTGAAGTTGTCAAAGACTTTTTTGGGGTGGGTGTGGCTAGGATTAACCATCAACACTCAACAAAGCATTAGTCAAGAAACCAAAATTTACTATATTGGGCAAATCAACACCTATTTAAAGTGTTCAAGAGCCAAATCATCAATTTGAGCACTAAGGTGCACCTAACACAAACCACGGTATTTTTAATAACCTCATATGCATGTGAAACTTGAACAATGAATAAGGAAGACTGTAGAAGAATTGACGCATTTGAGTTATGTGTTGCAGGAGAATATTAAAAGTACCATGGACTGCCAAAAGAACAAACAGATCTGTGTTGGAAGAAGCACAGCCAGAATACTCCTTGGAAGCCAAGATAGCCAGATTTTGTTTCTCATACTTTGGATACATTATCAGGAGGGACTAGGCCCTGGAGAAGGATATCATGTTTGGTAAAGTGGAGGGTCATAGAAACAGAGGAAGACTCTCCACCAAAACAGATTGGTAAAGTGGCAGCAGCAATGGCTCAGTACCAGGCAGTGTTCCATTCTGTCATGCATCGGATCATTGAGTTGGGACTGACTAGACTGCACCTAACAACAACAACAACAATCTATACTTGGAGTCCTGGTGTGGTGCTGTGGAATAATGCACTGGACTGCATGGTCAGTTTCAACTGCAAAGTCATTGGTTCAAATTTACCAGCTGCTCCTCAGAAACCCTATAGAGGGTTACTGATGAGTGGAAACCGACTTGACGGCACTTAACAACAAAGTGCATTTAAGAACACAGCATTTAGATTGTGTGTGTGATTAGAGGAAACATCAGTATTATTTTAAACTTAACTCTGTTACAGTGTGTTCTGGTTATCTCGTTTATTCTCAGGATCATTTTCAAAAGCAGAAATTAATTCATTCCATTAACTAAAATTAATATATTTTAACTTAATCTGCCATCTTATTTGTTTTATATTTATCTTTCATTTTAATTGGTTTCTATTTACTCCTTTTAAATTTTTGTCTACTTTACTTCCTTACCTTTTATTAGAGTGATCTTTCTGGAGTTTATTTTTTGTTGTTGTTGTTGTTCTATATAAGTGATAAATCCTAATAATGTTTTTTTTCTTCTTTTTATTTTAATGTAAACATAATTTAGGATATAGCATCTGCATTCTTCAATAGGATGCATAACAATATCTCTAGTAATCACTTATTCCCACAGCAGTCTTAGAAATGCTGTCAAGTATAGGGGTTCTTGGGTGGTATGAATGATTAACATGCTCAGCTGCTAACCAAAAGGTCAGAGGTTCAAGTCTACCCAGAAGCACCTCAGAAGAGAGGTCTAGCAATCTGCTTCTGAAAACCATTGAAACCTGTGGAGCCCAGCTCTACTCTGACACACATGAGATCTCCGTGAGTCAGTCAACTCAACAGCTACAGAGTTGCCTTCAGTATCCCCTGTGCTCCTTTGCTATCTTGTTGTTGTTGTTGAGTGCCACTGAGATGATTCCAACCCACAGCAACCCTGTATAGGGTTTTCAAGGAGCCGTTGGTGAGCTTGAACCACCGACGGTGCAGCTCAAACAACTTTGCAGCCTGACGCATTAGCCCACAGAGCCACACCAGGACTTGCTATCCTACTCCCACCCAAAGCTGGAGCTTCCATGCATGTCCTTCATAGGGACCTGTTTGCCCCTCTGGAGGCCAGCAGGCCCCTCTCTGAGATCTCTAGGTTTTCCAAGGCTCATCGCAGGACCCTCTTCTTAGCCAAAGGAACACCTTCTATTTGAAGGGAGAGGCCCACCACCCATTCCTCCTCATCCTTACAGACCCAGCACTAAAGAGACCAAACCCAGTAGAAAAGAGTGTGGGAGCAAGACAAAAGACCCACAGACAATTTTTTAAAGAACTTTTTCCTAGAAGACTTGGATGTCAGGGTGGCACTATGTATACACAAGGACAGCAGTAGCAAGAAGCCAGACATGGTGGTTCTGGGGGCCAGGCAGCAACATGCAGGTCCCAGCTCTGCTACCTATAAACTAGTAAACCCCTGGGCATGTTTCCTTGCCAGGATTCTTCACCTCTCAGAAACCCCATACAGGGTTGCTATGAATCAGAACTGATTTGATGGTACTTAACAACAGGATGATGAAGATCACAGTAGAATTCTCATTAGGATGAAGTGACATAATATCTTAGCACTGTACCTGGCACATTGTTGTTGTTGTTAAGTGCCGCTGAATCAGTTCCAACCCATAGAGACCCTGTATAGGGTTTCTGAGGAGCAGCTGGTGAGCTTGAACCTCCAACCTTGCAGTTCAAACAGCTTTGCAGTCTGGCACATTAACCCACAGCGCCACACTAGGACTCCATCTGGCACACAGCAAATCCTTAATAAATATTAACAAGAGAATTTTAGAAATTATTGACCAGCTCTGAAATTTATCTATCATCATTACTACCATATTTGTATTATTATTACTTAATTTTTCTGCACTCTTAAACTCCCTCTTGAAAACTCATAAACCAGTCACTTTGTGCCTGTATTGCCCCCTCATTTTAGGTAGCCAATGTCTAAGTTGCCCGTCCCTATCTTCCATGAATACAGAGTGGATAGCATTGATACTTAGTGTAAAGACTCCTTCCTTCTCAGTTGGTATTTTGAGCTACTGCATCCATAAGTATAGGTCAAGTTCTTCAAATTGTAGCAATTTACACTTGTTTCCTTTATCAAAAATAGTTTGTTTTTGTTTTTTTTTATCTTACTCTAGGTGAGCTCTGATCATCAAGCCATCAAGACTAGGTCAAATGGGTCTAATAATGTTTTTGTGCTAGTTGGTCTTTAAATTTTTACACAAAAAGTGAAGCATGCTTTGTTTTGTTTTTCCATACTCTCTAGAAACAGCAAAGAACCTGAGTTTATTATCAGATTCATCCTCTTCAGGTTATAAGTATAGTGACTTTTACTTCTGGATAATTAATTAGTTCCTTTATATTATGTATTAATAATTACTTAGATTTTGTGTATTTCTTTCATCAAAACTATAATTGTTATTTTTGCTAAGCACCATCCAGTTGGTTGTGACTCATAGTGACCCTGTATAGGGTTTCCAAGGCTGTAAATATTTGCAGGAGCAGAAAGCCTCTATAATTACTACCTCCCAAATTCTGAGATTCATTTTTCATTTTGATGATATCTTTCTTTGGGTAGGAGTCCTGGTGTGGTGCTGTGGGTTAATGCAATGGACTACAAGGTCAGTTTGAACCACAAGGTCAGTGGTTCAAGCTTACCAGCCACTCCTTGGAAATCCTATGCAGGGTCACTATGAGTCAGAACTGACTTAACGGCACTTAATGACAACAACAACAAATCTTGAGTAAAGGAGTCCTGATAGCATAGTGGATTATGAGTTGGGCTGCTACCCAAAAGATCAGCAGTTCAAATCTACCTGTCACTCTGTGAGAGAAAGTTGAGGCTTTCTGGTCCCCTTAAGATTTACAGTCTCAGAAACTCTATACAGGGTTGCTATAAGTTGGAACCAATTTGGTGGCACACATCCACCACCACCATTTTTGAGTAATTCATTCAGAGAGTATCTGTACATGGTACATTCTGAGTGCCTGCATGTCTAAAATTGTCTTTATTTCTCCCTATACACTTGAATGTCATTTTACTGCATAGAACATTCAAGGTTAAAAGTAATCTCTCAAATTTTGTCAAGAAGGAAGCTAAGTATCTGTTATTTTGATGTTCTGTTAAAAAGGGATTCATTGTCTTTGCCAGTGAGAAGTTTGATTCCAATATGATTCTTGTTCCTCTGTAGGTCAGCTGTTTCTTTCCTTTCTGAAAACTTATACATCCAACCCCGGGTCTTTTCTTATTCATTGTGCATATCTCTTGCAGTACCCTTTCATTCTGAAGGTTTACGTGTTGAAAGCATCTTTCATTATTTTCTATAAATGACTTTGAATTCAAACAGCCTATGTTCAAAAGCTGTGTGACAAATTACATCACCTATGTGCTCCTCAAAGTCCTCATCATAGTCCCTTATGCCTTAGAGGTACCTAGTGGTGCAGTGGATTAATCAAGGCCATTGGTTTAACCCCAAGGGAGAAAGAGAAATCTGTCTGTTCCTATAAAGATTTACAGCCTTGGAAACAGGATGGGGCTATCCTACTCTGTCCTTTAGGGTAGCTGGTTCAGAATCAACTAGATGGCAGTAGGATTGTGTATTTTTTTCTGTTTTGTTCTTATATCTTAGAATTGCTGAGGATTGGATGAGTTGATGAAGGAAAAGCACTCAGAAGAATGCCTGGCACATGCTGTTGCTGTTAAATCCCATCGAGTCGGTAATGACTCAGTGAAGCTCTCTATAGGGGTTTCAGGAGCAGCTGGTAGGTTTGAACTGTTGGTCTTGCAGTTAGCAGTCCATTGCTTATCCTGTAGCACCACACCAGGGCTCCACAGTAAGCACTAAAAAATTAACTCTTTAAAAAAAAAAAAAATTCTTTTCTGTTCACTGAAATATTTCTTGTTTCTCTGGAATTGATCAGCCTTTTGCCCCATGTTGTTGGTTTTCCTTGAGACCTAATAATTCTTGGTTATCAGTTTATGTTTATAAATGAAAAACAAGGTTGATTAGACGAATGAGCATAGATGACTGTCATGTGTGTTATCTGTAATGAGGTACTACAGTTTCCTTAAAACTTATCTCGCCTGGATATGAGCGCTGACTCTTCCCACTGTTCTCTTCTATGCTTGGAGTTCTGGTGTGGTATTGTGGGACCGCAAGTTTAGTTTAAACCACCAGGTTGGCGGTTCAACCCCACTAGCCTCTCCTTGGAAACTCTCTATATACAGGGTTGCTATGCATCAGAAGTGACTCAATGGCACTTAACAACAACAACATGCATGTTTTGGGATTTGGTTCCTCTACCTTTATCAATCAATTCCATTTGATTTATTGCTTCCAAGAATTCCTCACAATGTTGGTTCAATAATAACTTACTCTCTATCTTTCAGGTTTTCTTATTCTTCCTTAAACTGTATTTGACGTCATTAAAGAAAAATGGGGTTAGACATGTGTTAGGTTTGCTGTCTGAATCCAGGCTCCTTTTGACTACTTTGCACTTCTCTTCCATACTGCTCTCTTGTCAATCTTTAAAATCAACCTCAAAATCCTTCACATGGTTTACAAGACCATTCCTAAATCCCAAGGTTTGGGTCCTGCATATTTCTTCAGACTTACCTTCCCCATTTCTCCCTCTCAACCTCTACACTGTAGCCATATTGAATTTCTATTTATTTTGAAAATACAGTTCACCATCTTAAATCTTCATTTGCTTTCTCTGTGATGACCTAAGTCTTGCTCCTTCTTTTGTCTAATAACTAATCATTCTTTGAATCTCTGCACCTCAGTTTCTCATCAGTAAAATGACAGCTTGGAGTAAATTTTCTTTAGATCCTCTAGCTCCAAAAACTTATATGTAAAGAAGTCAACTCACTAATATCTGAATTCTTTGTACTTATTTCTTCAGTACAGGTAAAACTGCTACGTATTCCAATGGAATCTGTAGGATGCCAATGCTTAGTTTTTTAACCTCAATCTGCTCCATAATACATTAGACTTACCAAACTTTTAATTGCAGTCAGTGTATTTCTCAAATGCTGAATAAAAAATTAATATGTCAGCACAGCAGGCAGGAATGGGGATTACTTAGTAGCCCAGCTATCCTGTTAACACCTCTTTCAGTTTGGAGCCCTGATAAAGAAATGGTTTCTGACAGAGCCCAGCAAATTCTCATCAATTAAGAGAAGAAACTCAAATCCTGACCTTGAATTGTAACACTTTTAATAGACATTTTTTAAATTTCCCTGTAAACACCAGGGGCAATATATATGAGCATATGCAGTCTTTCAGATAGTAATTTGGCCCTCTTGTAGCTTTAACACAAGAAAGTGGCCAAGAGTTTGCCTTGGTTTCCAGGTCACACATTTTTTTTTTACATGCTACTGTGCTAGAGTTGTTTTCTAGATCCTGTTACAATGATCACTTCTCCACAATAAGTCTTAGTGTCTTTTTAAGTTTGACCTCTGTTCCCCACTCCTCATTTTGTTTCTTATGTTTTACCTCCCCCAAGAATGCCTCACTTTCTGGAGACTTGGTGTTATCATAATCCTTTATGTCATAAAAGACAAAACCTGTCGATAAATACCACAGTTGGGGTCATGCAATGGAAGGAAATTCACTTTAAATCACCAACTCTGAAATAAAAAAATTTTTTTTAAGTATGGGGCAGGAGAACATTATATGCAATCTGGAAAGGTCTTCAACCAAAGTCTCATGGGAAGTAGTGGTTTCACATTGCTGCAAACACTGTCATGATTGTTCACACTAATGAATAGTTTCAGTTCTCACTAATATGAAATTCCGTCAAATGAATATCCTGGAAAACAATCTCAAACTCCAAGAATAATACAAGTATGTCAGCCTTTCTAAGGAGATTCAATCTAGTGACCTTTACCTTCCTAGAAACTATGCTGAACCTACAATTTATCATCCATACTGGGATCCATTTGAGAGTGCAAAGGAGCGCTATTAACAACTACCCCAGAACAACAGGTACAAACAGAACTGTCTTAGACAGAAGAAATACATGGTCATTCTATCAAATATAAACACACTAACTTCAGAATATATTCCCCATGTAAATTGCTGCATCTCATGGTTAAAGAGATTAGTCAATTCTACATTCTAGTGACAGGAACATTTATTTCTTGCTCTTCATGTATCCACAAGGAAGCACTTGAGTAGAACTTGCTCTCCAAATCCCTCTTTCCAACCCCTGTCTCATCCTGCGATAGGTATAGAATGACTTTTCTAGCTCAGGATAAGAAGAGGAAACTGATCTCTAGGTTTCTTGGAAACCAGCCTACCTGCAAAGAACACATATGTTGTTTCATCTCTGCTTTGCAGCCTGGAGATACCCAGGTTGCCCAGGACTGAGTGACTATTCCATTTAATCTTGGTGGGACATTTTTGCTGTAGGCCCTTTTGGCCACACGTCAAAGCCACATTCTCTAACTGGCATTATCAGAAATAAAGCTAAATATAGACCTCTGCTTGTCTGTCTACTGGTTCTTAATTCTTACTTGATTCTGAAGGTGAAAAAAGAAAAAGGAGATGTTGTGTGTTGACCACTATTATTCTCACACTTATTTTCATTGCACCTCGAAGTGGAGGCTAATAAATAGTCTCTCAGGAATGTATAAGAAAAACAATAGGCAAGAATATAGGTAGACAAATATCTCTCATCTTCAGTGGTAATAAAAAAGTACTCCATCATGTTTTACTAAAAAAAAAAAAAAAAAGGCAGGAGGAGAATTTGAATATAAGATTTAAATTTAAACGATTCAGTATGTTAATCTTCATACACACAAAAAAAGATGCTTCAACAATTCAACCATTGGAAATTTTCTCTAGTATATTCTCTAGTATAGGGAGTCCTGGTGGTGCAAACAGTTAAGTGCTTGGATACTAACTGAAGGGATGGCATTCAAACCCATTCAGTAACCTAGAGATTTGCTTCGGTAAAGATACAGCCAAAAAATACTATGAAGCTGTTCTATTTTGTCATACACGGGCTATAAGTTAGAATCTGTTTCACAACAGAAATGTTCTACTTTAAGGACAGACAGCCTGTTGATATAAATATCTTAAATGGGTATAAATGCTGGGAGATTTTACAGAGATTTATAACTCCACCGTTACACCAAAACAAGCCATGTGGTAATACCTACACTGTACATATACACACAGTGTTTGGAACATCTTTCTGGTTATTTGCTATATATATAAAAAAAGCCAATGATCAAGCTGATATTATTTGCTTCTATTTCTACTATGAACAATAGCTGAAGTTAGTTACTGACAACCTTCTAATGAACAGTTACATAAAACAAGTACCATTATAAAAGTGTACCTTGTCTGGCAATTTCTCACAGAGTTCAATAATTTTCAAACACCCAGTAGCCCTAACTAAAATGTTGACTTTCTTGTTGCTGTACCAGGATAGGACAGGGGCAAGTAGGGGTGGGGGATGTCCAGGTATCACTTTTAAATTTCTATACCCACACTAGTTACTGTTTACAATTCCTAATGACTGCTAGACAATAGCTACACAGGACAAACTATTTTCAGTGTAATTCAAAGCATACAAATGAAACAAACATACCCTATTCTTTGTCACATTGACCTCAAATGATTCTCGGTTTAATATTTCTTAGAGTTGGTAACGGCAAATTAATTAGCAGCTATTTGAGTTAATGTGTCCTCTTACTTCTTCTGATCCATTATGACAGTTTTAGAATTAATATTTTAACCTGGAGTCCTATCAGTTGGGATAGCAAATGGTTTTTAGACAGGATCAGTTGGCACTAGACATCACCGCACACTTTTGCCCAAGTGCTCAAATAAACTTTGTGTTGAGAGAGCTGAAGGTGTTAGTGTATATAAAGCTACCAAGAAGTTCATACTTTAAAAATGTAACTAGGTTGGGAAAAGGAAGGCAGTGTGCTAAGAACTGACTCCAGATTTAGATTCATGCAGACTCTGGATGCTTATCTTTCCTAGTTCTAATGTCTTTGCTAAAATATTCACCCCTGTTGGTCTAATTATAGCCCCAGAGGAAAGCAGAACTTTGCAATGAGTAGAAGAGCAATGCTCAAAAACTACCCACATAGAAAGAATATGGCAAATTTGACTTTTTGCCAGCTTCATCACTGAGCAAAAACATGTACTTTTCACTGAGCGAAGATTTGCAAATTTTGCCATAAGCAAAACGCATTTTTATTGCATCCTGAGTAATTTCCCATGATAGAAAAATATTTCCACCTCAACTGAGAATTTTTGTCTCACAAAATACTAAAACTTTGTCAAGAGGTAAAATATCTAATCCCCAAATTAATTGGGGTATCAAGGAAACTGCAGGAAAGACAGGGGAGTTTCCACACTTTTCCATATAATCTTCTGGAAATATCAAAAGCAGAGCATTTGGAAACCCCCAGCATGAGCCAGGTATTGCCTCATGGGATTAGGGGGCTTTCCATAATAACAACAAATATAAAACCTAAATTGAGAGAGAGGAAACCATTCAATGATCCTGATTCTCAGCTCCAAATGAGTCATGATTGCAACGCATGGTCATACAGCATTAAGTCTTACTCAGCAGAGACATCATCCAGTTCTGAGCCATGGTGACCTTACAGAAACTAGAACAAAAGATTGCTTGATCATCTTCATGATCTTTGATATGTTCAGTCCATTGTTACAGCAAAGTGTCGATCCATCTCATTGAGGCACTTCATTTTTGTTGGGCCTTTAGGAAATATGATGCTCTTCTCTATGAATCGTTGTTTCCTTGTGACATATCCTAAGTTGTTGTTAGGTGGCATCGAGTCGGTTCTGATTCATAGCAACCCTATGCACAACAAAACTAAACACTGCCCAGTCCTGCACTTTTTTTCACAATTGTTGTTAAGCTTGAGGTCATTGCTGCTGCCACTGTGCTAATGCATCTTGGTGGGGGCAAGGGGGTCTTTGGTATTTTCACTGATCCTCTACTTTACCAATCATGATGTCCTTCTGCAGAGACTGACCCTTCCTAATCATACATCCAAAGTATGAGAGACACTGTCTCACAGTCTTGGCTTCTAAGGAGCATTCCGGATGTACCTTTTCCGAGACAGATTTGTTTGAGATTTTGGCACTACAGGGTACTTTCAATACTAATTTCTAGTACTGCAAATAAAATGTATTAATTTTTCTACTGTCTTCATTATTCATTGTCCAATTTTCACAAGCATAAGAAGCGAGTCAAAATACATGACTTGGGTCAGGTACACTTTAGTCCTCAATCTGATATATTTTCTCTGGAACACTTTAAATAATTTCTTGTGCAATATGCCTAATGCAATACATCATTTGATTTTGTGACTGATGCTTCCATGAGTGTTAATTGTGGATTCAAGTAAAATGGAGACTTTGATAGCTTCACTATTTTCTCCATTTATCATGATGTTATTTATTTGTCTAGTTGTGATGATTTTTGGTTTCTTTATACTGAGGTGCAATCCATACTGAAGGCCTTTGATCTTCTTCATCAGTAAGTAGGTTAATTCTTCTTCACTTATAGAAAACAAGGTTGTGACATCTGAATATAGTAGTTTGTTAATGAGTTTTCCTCCAAACCTGATGCTACATTCTTTTTCATATAATCTGGCTTCTAAGATTATTTGCTCAGTATACAGAATGACTAAATATGGTGAAAGAACACAACCCTGGGCCCACCCCTTTTTGATTTGAAATTATTCAGTTTCCCTTTGTTCTGTTCTAATGACGGCCTCTTGGTCTATGTACAGGTTCCACCTGAGTACAATTAAGTGTGCTAGAATACCAATTCTTCACAATGTTATCCATAGATTGTCATGGCTCACACAGTCAAAAAGCCTTTGCATAGTCAATAAACCACAAGTAAACATCTCTCTGATATTCTTCTCATTCAACCAAGATCCATTTGGTATCAGCAATGATATCCTTCTTTCCACGTCCTCTTCTTAATCCTTAATGACTTTCTGACATTTCTGTCGATTTACTGCTCAGCTGTTTTATGTCCTCATTTCTTTAATTCACTGTAGCATTTCTACACTGAAAAGCAAGTTTCAGAGTCTCTTCTGACATCCATTTTGGTCTTTTCTTTCTTTCCTGTCTTTTAATGACTTTTTGCTTTCTTCCTATATGATGTTTTTGATGTCATCACATAGCTCTTCTGGTCTTTGGTCACTAGTGTCTAATGCATCATATATGTTCTTGAGATAACCTCTAACTTCAAGTGAGCTATATTCAAGGTGATATTTTGGCTCTCGTGGAATTGTTTTAATTTTCTTCGTATTCAGCCTAAACTTGCATATGAGCAATTGATGGTTTGCTCTATAGTCTACCCCTGGCCTTGGTTTGGCTGATGGTATTGAGCTTTTCCACCATCTCTTCCACAGATGTAGTTAATTTGATTCTTATCTACTCCATCTGGTGAGGTGCATGCATACAGTCACATTTTAAGTTGTTTAAAAAGATATTTTCAATAAATACCTTTGGAGGTATTTTCAATAAATCACTGGCCTTGTAAAATTCTAACATGCTATCTCAAGCATGGCCAAGAGAAGCCAGATGAAGTCTCACCATTTTCATTTGTAAAAGCATTTGGTTGTATTTCTCCTAAGAGCGATTTGTTCATTCTTTGAAAGTCCATAGTATACAAGGGGGCCTCAAATAGTTGTGGAAAAAAATACATCGTCTTTTAGTTCCATTTTTCCATTAATTTTTTTTTGAAGACCCCAAGTGTCTCTATATTGCTGACCAACACCACAGCTTGAACGCATCAATGCTTTTCCTGTCTTCCTTTTTCTGTAAATGTTTTGTATACATATAAGGTTATTGAAAAGACAATGGCTTGGGTCAGGGGTACCTTAATCATATTAGTGATATATTTTATTTTAATGACTTTAAAGAGGTCTGGTCTTTGATCTTCACCAGTAAGTATTTTATGTCTTCTCCGCTTTCAGCAAGCAAGGTTGTATCATCTGCATATCGCAGGTTGTTAATAAGTCTTCCTCCAATCCTGATGCCACATTTTTCTTCATATAACCCAATTTCTAGGATTATTTGCTCAGCATTGTTGTTGTTGTTATGTGCCGTGGAGTCAGTTCTGACTCACAGTGACCCTGTACAGGGTTTCTGAGGCTGTAAATCTTTACGAGAGCAGAAAGCCTCATCTTTCTCCCACAGAACAGCTGGCAGTTTCAAACTGCTGACCTTAAGGTTCGCACCCTGATTCGTAACCACTACGCTCAGCATACAGGTTGAATAATATGATGAAAAAGTACAAACCTGTCACACAGCTTAACTATTCAGTGTTCCCACATTCTGTTCGAACAACTGCCTCTTGGTCTATGTACAGATTCCTCATGAGCACAATTAAGTGTTCCGGAATACTCATATTTCACAATGTTGTCCATAGCTTGTCATGATTCACACAATTGAAATCCTTTGTATATTCAGTAAAGCACAGGTAAACATCTTTCTGGTATTTTCTGCTTTCAGCCAAGATCATAGATGTCAGCAATGATATCCCTTGTTCCACAGCCTCTGTTGAAACCATCTTGAACCTCTGGAAGTTCTCTGTCAATATATGCTTGCAGCCATTTCTGTATTACCTTTAGTAAAGCATTTTTCTCATGGGATATGAAAGATATTGTCCAATGATTTCCACATGCTGTTGGCTCACCTCTCTTTGGAATGGATATAAATATGGATCTCTTCCAATTAGTTGTCCATGTAGTTATCTTCCAGAATTCTTGGTGTGGATGAGTGAGTGTCTCTGGTGCTGCCTCAATTTGTTGAAAGGTTTCAATTTACATTTCATCAATTCCCAGTGCTTTGTTCTTTGCCAATGTCTTCAATGCACCTTGGAATTCTTCCTTCATGATCATTGGCTCTTGATCATATGCTACCTCTTGAAATGGTTGAACGTTGACCATTTTAGTTTAGGTACAGTGACTCTGTGTATTCCTTTCATTTTCTTTTGATGCTTTCTGTATCATTCAATATTTTGCCCAGAGAATTCTTCAATAATGAAAATCAAGGCTTGAAATTTTTCTTCAGTTCTTTCAGCTTGAGAAAAGCTGAGTGTATTATTTCCTTTTGCTTTTCTAACTCCAGGTCTTTGCACATTTTGTTATAATATTTGATTATGTCTTCTCAAGCTGACCTTTGAAATTTTCTTTTCAGCTCTTGTACCTCCTCTTTTCTTCCATTTGCTTTAGCATTTCTACTCTGGAGAGCAATTTTCAGAGTCTCTTCTGACATACATTTTGGTCTTTTTTTTTTCCTTGTCTTGTTAATGACCTTTTACTTTCTGTATGATGTTCTTGATGTCATCCCACAACTCTTCTGGTTGTTGATCAGTGTCTAATATATCAAATCTGTTCTTCAGATGATCTCTAAATTCAGGTGGGACATATTCAAGGTCATATTTTGGCTCTCAAGGACTTGTTTTAAATTTCTTTAGCTTCAGCCTGAATTTGCATATGAGCAATTGCTGGTCTGTTCCACATTCTGCCCCTAGCCTTGTTTTGGTTGATGATATGGAGCTTTTCTATTGCCTCTTTCCACAGGTGTAATCTATTTGGATTATGTATATTTCATCTCGTGCAGTCCATGTGTATAGTCATCTTTTATGTTGTTTAAAAAATCATTGAAGAAGTCATTGATCTTGTAAAATTCTATCATGCCATCTCCAGCATCTTTTCTATCACCAGTGCCTTATTTTCCAATTTTGATCCTCCTTCTGTTTCCAATATTTACAATCCAATTGCCAATAATTATCAATAGATCTTGATTGCATGTTTGATCAATTTCATTCTGAAGAAGTTGGTAGAATTCTTCAATTTGATCATCACTGGCTTTCGTGGTTAGTGCATAAATTTGAATAATAGTGGTATTAAGTGGTCTTCCTTCTAGGTGTATGGATATTATTCTGTCACAGACAGAATTGCACTTCATGACTGATCTTGATATGTTATTCTTGATGATGAATGTGGCGACATTCCTCTTCAATTTGAAATCCCCAGCATAGTAAACCATGTGATTTTCATTTTCAAAATGGCCGATGCCAGTCCATTTCAGCTCCCTAATGCCTAGGATATCGATGTTTATGCATTCCATTTCATTTTTTATAATTTACAATTTTCCTAGATTCATTCTTCATACATTCCATGTTCTGATTACTAATGGATGTTTACAGCTGTTTCTCTACATGTTGAGTTGTGCCCCATCAGCAAATGAAGGTCCCTAGAGCTTACTCCATTCACATCTTCATGGTCAACTCTACTTTGAGGAGGCAGCTCTTTCCCAGCCACATTTTGAGTGCCTTCCAACCTGAGGGGGTCATCTTCCAGCACTATATTTTACAACATTCTGGTGCTCCTCATCGTGGTTCAATATTCAATAATCGGGTGCTGACAGTGTTCCCCTGCTATTCATAAGGTTGTCAATGACTAAATATTATAAAGTAATCTGTCTCTCTTTCTTCCTAGTCTGTCTTCATCTGGAAGCTTATCTGAAACATGTCAACCATGGGTGACCCTGCTAATATCTAAAATACCCACGGCATAGCTTCCAGAATCACAGCAACACACAAGCCACCACTGTATGACAAACTGACAGAAGAATGATGGCCACAGTACTTTGTCCATACCATTTACTTAATAAAGATGTAGATGAAGTCTAATAAGGTGGAAAGAGCTCCCTGTTGGTCTTTATCAGCCAGAGTATTCCAGAAGCACAAAAGATTTGGTCTCCCTCCCCGCAACCCTTTACACGTGAAAGAAGGGAAGTAACTCCCCTGGACATGACTTTCTCTATCACTGCACTATAAAGTTCATGTGTACACAAGAAACACTCCTAAAGTGCACACAGCACATTGCCAATAAATGATTTCGCTTCTATTTCATTATTTTATACATGTGTGTTTCTTAAATTAATGAATCTTAAAAGAATGATATGCTTCCTGACGTTATACAATTGTTCTCTATCCACTGTCAGCATAGCTATTCCTTTACCACCAGCTCCCTAGAGCTCTGGTAGCATAGTGGTTACAAATCGGGCTGCTAACCTTAGGGTCAGCAGTTCGAAACAACCAGCTGTTCCGCAGGAGAAAGATGAAACTTTCTGCTCCCATAAAGATTTACAGCCACGGAAACCCTGTACAGGGTCACTATATGTCAGAACCGACTCCACAGCACATAACAACAACAACCACCTAGAGCTAGAGCTACACAATCGGACTCTGTACTGACAGCCTCCTGAGAGTTCACTGCCCCTGTGGGCTTATTAATTAACTATAACAGCTCATAAAATTTAAAAAGTATTGCTATCCATGTTTACATTTAGCCATTTATTGTAACTGGAAAGATAGAAGTGAAGAGCCACCATCTAGAAAGGTATTGGAGAGTTCCAAGCACAGAGCTTCCATTGCCCCCAATGAAATGGCTCTCTAGTAAATGTTTTCACCAAGAGGCTCCAAAAAGAACACTCCAGGGTACAAGTTCTCTGATATGGGGGGCTCAATGAATATGCAAGACTGCATTCTGCTCCCCTCCCTTCCTGAAGCTAAGTGTATTGCCAGCTTAGCCCCTTGTTACCTGATTATTTTGGAAAACACCTTAATTTGTCAGGTGATTTTTTCAGAAACGAAAGTCAAAGAGCCAAATCAAATTGTTTGTTGTACATATTGTATACTTGAAGCTATGTATAAGCAAAAGAAAGAAGGTTCACTCACAAGAGAATTAATCAGGGGAGTATGGTTGAGCCATTGAATATTCTGGGCAGTTTCCCAGCATATATGCTGTGATGGATTATTTTGTGTCTACCTGACTAGGTGATGGTGCCCAGTAATTTGCTCAAACACTAAAATTGCTATTGGAAGCAATCTTTGTTGCTAGCTGCTATCAACTCAGCTCCCACTCATAGTGACCCCATGTACAATGGAATGAAACCCTGCTTGGTCCTGTGTCATCCCTATGATCTTTTGCAGGACAAACCAATGTAATTCAGAGGGTGTTCATATACTGATATTTGGAAGCAGATCAAAAGGTCTTTCATCCTAATTTATTTTAGTCTTTGTTGCTGTTGTTGTTGTTGTCAGGTGCCATCAAGTCGGAACCGACTCATAGCGAACCCATGCACAGCAGAACGAAACAATGTTCGATCCTGGGCCAACCTCACTACCGCTGCCACACTCGATGCCATCAATGATGCCAACTCGCCGATCCATCTCGTTGGGGTCTTCCCCTTTTTCTCCGACCCTCCATCTTACCCAGCATGACATCCTATTCCAGCGACTGTTCCCTC
>NW_006408682.1:2958664-2962237 GCF_000296735.1 Chrysochloris asiatica
TGCATATTTTATTATAGTATTTGGTTTTATCTTCTCGAGCTGATCTTTGAAATTTTCTGTTCAGCTCTTGGACCTCTTCAATTCTTCCATTTGCTTTAGCAATTTTAGTCTTTAAGCATTGCTAAAATTTATCCAGCATCAGAGCATCACACAAGTCTCCACTGATAGATGAGTAGTGGCTGTTCATGAAATACACTGGCTCCAAACTGAACCTAGTACTTGGAAGACAAGAATCTACTACTGAATCACCAAATACCCTTAAACGAGTTGCTATTCAGTCAATTACAACTCACGGCGAACCCACATGTGCCACAGCAGTACTCTACTCAATAGAGATTTCAATGATGATTTTCAGAAGAATGTCAGGTATTTTTTTATGAGGTGCCTCTAGGTAAACTCAAACCAAAAACTACCCAATTAGCCTCCAACCATGTTAACCATTTCACTGCCAAAAGCAGGTACTTGTGATTAAATTAATTGGTCCTAAGTAAAATATAATACTCTCTATGAATGTGGGTAGTGTTGTTGTTAAAGGCCATCAAGCTGATTCTGACTCACAGCAATCTTGTATAGGGTTTCCAAGGAGCAGCTGATGGGTTTGAACTTCTGATCTTGTGATTTGCAGTCCAATGCTGATGCTACTGTACCACATCAGGAGTCCAATAATGTGGGAAGCTTCAATCAATCAGTTGAGGCCTAAAAAGAAAAAAAATGGAATGTTCTTTAGGGTATGTCTTGCTTTCAGAATCTAAACAGACATCTTGTCAAGACTCCCACACTCTTCACTCATCCTGACCTACAGATTTTTGGATACAAGATTGTAGGAATCTCCAGTCTGTCACATGACCTACAGATTTCAGATTTATCAGTACACCCCCCCCACACACACACATGCAAATTACTTAAAATAAATCTCTCTCTCTCTCTTCATGCATGTTGTTGTTTTTAGGTGCTATCAAGTCAGTTCTGACTCATGGCAACCCTATGTACAATAGAATAAAACACCACTGGGTCCTGGGCCAGCCTCACAATTGCTTCTACCCTTGAGTCCGTTGCTTCTGCCACTGTGCCAGTCCACCTTGCTAGGGACTCGCTCTTTTTCACTGACCCTCCACTTTACCAAGGCTGATGTCCTTCTCCAGGAACTGGTCCATCCTGGTAATATGTCTGAAATAAGAAAGATGAAGTCTGGCCATCTTGGCTTGTAAGAATCATTCTGGTTGTACTTCCTCCAACACAGATTTGTTTGTTTTTCTGGCAGCCCATGGTACCTTTAATATTCTTCTCCAACACCATAACTCAAATTCATCAATTCTTCTAAGGTCTTCCTTATTCACTGTCCAACTTTCACATGCATATAAGGCTATTGAAAATACCATGGCTTGGGTCAGGTGAACTTTAGTCCTCAAACTGATGTCTGTACTCTTGAACACTGAAAAGAGATCTGGTGCAGCAGATTTGCCTAATGAAATACATCATTTGATTTCTTGACTGCTTCATTCATAAGTGTTGGTGGCGGATGGAAGCAAAATGAAGTTTTTGACTTCAATATTTTCTCCATTTGTCATAATGTTATTTATTGCTCCAGTCATGAGGATTTTTGTTCTGTTTATACTGAGGTTGAAGCATACCAAAGCCTGTGGTCTTTGATCTTCATCAGTAATTATTTTAAGCCCTATTCAGCAAGTAAGGTTGTATCACATGCATATTACAGGTTTTTAATAAGTCTTCCTCCAAGTCTGATATCATATTCTGCTTCATATAATCTAGTTTCTCTGATTATTTTCTCAGCATACAAATTAAATGGAGAAAGAATACAACTCTGGCACACACCTTTTCTGTTATAAACCATTCTTTGCCACGTTGTTCATTAGAATGATGCTTTATGCTTCATTCAATATTTTACCCAAAGAATCCTTCAGTATTTCAACTTGAGGCTGAAATTTTTTCTTCAGTTATTTCAGCTTTGAGAAATGCTGAGCGTGTTCTTCCCTTTTGGTTTTCTAACTCTAGATCTTTGCACATTTTATTATACTATCTGACTTTGTCTTCTTGCACTGACCTTTGACATTTTCTGTTAAGTTCTTTTACTTCCCCATTTCTTCCATTAAATTTAGCATCTCCCTGCTGGAGAACAAATTTCAGAGTCTCTTCTGATACCCATTTTGGTCTTTTCCTTTTCTCTTGTCTCCTTAATGACCTTTTGTTTCCTTCTTGTGTGATGTTCTTGATATCATCCCATAAATCTTCTGGGCTACGGTCATTTGTGTCTAATGGACTAAACCTGTTCTTGATATGATTTCTAAATTCAGGTTGGATATGTTTAAGTCATATTTTTGCCCTTGTGGACTTGTTTTGCTTTTCTTTAGCTTCAGCCCGAACTTGCATATGAGCAATTGATGGTGTCTTCCACAGTCTGCCCCTCACCTTGTTTTGGCTGATGATATGGAGCCTCTAGTCTTTTGTTTTGTTTTGCTTTATTTTTTGATTGATAATATGGGGCTTTTCCACTGTCCCTTTGTACAGATTTAGTCAATTTAATTTCTATGTATTCCATCTGGTGAGGTCCATGTGTGTAATCCTCTTTTATGTTGCTTAAAAACTGCATTGTTTTGACTTAAATGTTGTTGTGATGCAGGAAGCTATGGCATTGTTATTTTGAATGCCAGCTGGGTCATCCATGATAGCTGAGTTTCAGTTAAGCTTCTAGACTAAGAGAGACTTAGAAGAAGAGATACACTACTTCTGAATATTTAACCACTGAAAACTTTATGAATAGCAGTGGAACACTCTCAGATTGCACCAGAATATTAAATATTGAAATATGATGAAGAACACCAGAATATTGTTAGATAAAGTGTCAGAAGATGAGTCCCTCAGGTTGGAAGGCACTCAAAATATTACTGGAGAAGAGCTGCTTCCTCAAAGTAGAGTTGATCATGATGTCTCAAATAGAATAATGCTTTCAGGACTTAAATTTGTTTATGGGGCACAATTCAAAATAAGGAGAAATAGCTGTAGACATCCATTAATGAACATGGACTGTACAAAGTGTGAATCTAGGAAAACTGGAAGTCGTCCAAAATTAAAAGGAACACATAAAGATAGATATCCTAGGCATTAGTGAGCTGAAATGGAGTGGTATTTTGAATCTGACAATCACATGGCTTGCTATGCTAGGAACTGAAATTAAATGGTGTCACATTTACCATCAAAAAGAATATTTCAAAATATATCTTGAAGCATAATGCTGTCTGTGATAGGATGATATCCATATGCCTACAAGGAAGATCAATTAATACCACTATTATTCAAATTTATGCAGCAACCATTAAATTCAGTGATCATGAAATTGAAGAATTCTAGCAATTTCTTCAGTCTGAAATTGATCAAACATGCAATCAAGATGTATTGATAATTACTGGTAATTGAAATGCAAAGGTTGGAAACAAAGAGGAAGGATTAGTAATAGGAAAATATGATCTTC
Source organism: Chrysochloris asiatica (assembly GCF_000296735.1). Lineage (NCBI taxonomy): Eukaryota > Metazoa > Chordata > Mammalia > Afrosoricida > Chrysochloridae > Chrysochloris > Chrysochloris asiatica. The sequence goes on from NW_006408682.1 coordinate 2,962,152, forward strand.
ATATATGAGAGGATTTCAAAAAGCTTTTGGTAAATGGGATTAAAAGCTAATGATGTTGTAGACAGTTCAAAGCTACCAGCTACTCC
>NW_006408682.1:2962647-2970879 GCF_000296735.1 Chrysochloris asiatica
GAGGTATGGTGGCTCCATACAGTAAGCGGTGGACTGCAAAATACAAGGTGCAAAGTTCAACCTACCAGTCATTCTGCAGAAGAAAGATGAAAACTTTCTTGTCCCACAAAGATTTAAAAGTCTTGGAAGTCCTATACAGTGCCTCTATGAGTCAGAACCGACTCCACGACACTTAATAACAACAACAACAACAACAAAAAATAGATAGATAGATAGATAGATAGATAGATAGATAGATAGATAGATAGATGAGTCCTTATGTGACGCTGCAGGATAATGTACTGGACTTCAACGTCAGTTTGACTTTCTATTTTTTGCTGACCCTTCATGTTGTCCTTCTCCAGAGACTGGTCCCATCTGAAAATATGTCCCAAGTATGAGAAATAAAGTCTCACCATTCTGGCTTCGAAGAGCATTCTGGCTATACTTACTCCAAGACAGATTTGTTTGTTCTTTAGGCAGTCCATGGTACTTTTTAATATTGTTCTCCAATACCATAACTCAAATATATCAGTTTTTCTATTGTCTTACTTATTTACTGTCCAATTTTCACATGCATATGAAGCTACTGAAAATGCCATGGCATGTTGTTGCAGCAACCTGATACATGCTTTTTGAGGCTTTGAATCTCTTCAGGAGCAGAAAGTGTTTTCTTCCAAAGAGTGACTGGTGAGCTCAAAATTCTGCCCTAGTGCTTTGTAGTCCAGTGCTTATTATATGGATCCACCATGCTCTCACCATGACTTAAGTATATGTACACATACACACACAAAGGTAAATCAGACATTACACACACTTTGATTGTAGAATTTAGTTTAATCAACTTTAAAAAGACAAATACATCATTTTTTTAACATAATCTCCTTGCTTTTCAATACACTTTGACCATCTGTTATAGGCTGAGCTTTGAGCCACAAATGCATTGCTGTATTCACTTCTTCATCAGAGGTGAATCTTTATCCTCGAAGGACTGCTTTCAGGGGACAGAACATGTGAAAGTCCTATGGAGCAAGATCAGTACTATAGGGAGGATGCTTTAATACCTTGAAAAGAAGTTTTTGCAAAGTGTCACCAGTGAGGGCAGCGGTGTATGGACATATATTGTCATGTAAAATCACAAAGCCCTTGGATAGCAGGCCTCTGTGTTTAATTCAAAGTTTAGGCATCAGCTCTTCAGTGAGCTTCTCCCTGTGGCAAGCACTGTTGATTGTTGAACGTTTTTCCTGATAGTGTTTCAATACTGGCTCTTGAGAATCCCAGAAAACTGTAAGCATCAACGTTCCAGCTGATGGTTGACTTTTGAACTTTTGTTAGTCTGTGATTGACGATGTTTGCATTCCATACTGATGTTTACTCTCAGGTTTGCAGTAATGAATCAACATCTCATCACCAGTATTATTTTTTTTTCAAGAAACATTTACCTTCCTTTGAGTATCCTTCCAAATTTTGTTTGCAGATGTCCAAAGGCATCTGTTTATGCTCTTCCGTGAGTTGTTTCGGTACCCATCTTGCATAATCTTTTCGAAACCCAAGGCTATCGTGGATGACTTCACAGGCAGAGCCATGGTTGATTTGCAAATGATTTGCCACATAATTCACTGTCACTCATCTATTTGACAGAATCATTTCACGTGCACACTCCATGTTGGCATCAGGCGTGGATGTGAATGTGTGTTTTAATATAATCAGAGTATGGATAATTTCTTACTCACCCTTGTGTGTATATGTACGTGTGTGCATATACAAATATATATGTATATTTACATGTTATTGTTGTTGTTAAGTGCCACTGAGTCAGTTCCAACCCATAGCAACCTTGTGTAGTGTTTCCAAGGAGTGGCTGATTAGCCTGAGCTTCTGAAGTTGTGGTCTTGTGGTTCAAACAAACTTTGCAGTCCAGTGCATTATCCCACAGCTCCAATTACATTTCTGAAATGATATGAAAAATGATGAAAAGGTAGTGGTATAGAAGCCTTCTTACCTTCTGTAAGTTTCTAAGTATGCAGTAATAGACAACATATGTGCTTTGTTCTTGTTGTTGTTAAGTGCCATCTGACCCATAGCGACCTGTATAGAGTTTCCAAGGAGCAGCTGGTGAGCTTGAATCACCGACTTTGCAGTTCAAATGGCTTGGCAATCTGGCTCATTAACCCACAGTGCCACACCAGGACTCCATATATGCCTAAGGGTTCATATATATAGTCAAATATTTATGTGTATATAAATATATGTATATATACATATTGTTGTTATTGTTTAGTGTTGTCACGTTAGTTCCCACTAACAGCAACCCTGTATAGGGTTTTTAAGGAGTGGTTGGTGGATTGAAATCACTGACCTTGGAATTCAAACTGACCTTGGAGTCCACTGCTCATCTGATAGTGCCACATATACAAATGCATGTATATAGAGAGAGTCTTGCTGTAACAGTGAAGTGCTCAAATCTACCAGACTGTCATTTGCTGATGGGGCGTGACTTAAAATTAGAAGAAACAGCTGTAAGCATCCATTAATAATGGAAACATAGAATATGTGAAGTATGAATCTAGGAAAATTGGAAGTTGTCAATAAGGAAATGGAACACATAAAGATAGATATCCAGGCTTCAGTGAGCTGGAGTGGATTGGCAACGGCCATTCTGAATCAGACAATCATATAGTTTACTATACGGGGAATGACAAGTTCAAGAAGCATGCTATCACATTCATTGCCATAAAGAACAGTTCAGGATCTATTTTGAAGTACAATGTTGTCTGTGTTAGAATAATATCTACACACCTGCAAGGAAGACCAGTTAACACAACTATTATTCAAATTTATTCACCAAATACTAAAGCCAATGATGAAAAAATTGAAGAATCCTACCAATGTCTCCAGTCTGAAATTGATCAAACATGCAATCAAGATGCATTAATAATTACTGGTGATTGGAATGTAAAAATTGGAAACAAAGAATAAGAAACATTAGTTGGAAAATATGGCCTTGGTGATAGAAAGGATACCACAGGTTACATAATATAATTTTGTAAGGCAATAACTTATTCATTGTAAATCCCTTTTTTCAACAGCAAAAACAGCTACTATATATGTGAGCATCACGAGACGGAACACACAGGAGTCAAATTAACTACATCTGTGAGAAGAAATGAGGGAGAAGTTTATCATCAATTAAAACAAAGCTAGGGGCCAACTGTGAAATAGACAACCAACTGCTCAATGCAAATTCATATTGAAATTGAAGAAAATTAAAGCAAGGACATGAGAGCCAATATATGACCATGACTATATCTCACTTGAATTTAGAGACCATTTCAAAAACAGCTTTGTTGCACTGGACACTAATGATCAAAGACCAAAGGAGTTGTGAGATGACATAAAAAGCATCATACATGAAGAAAGTAAAAAGCCATTAAGACAGGAAAGAAAGAAAAGACCAAAATGGATGTCAGAAAATACTATCAAACTTGTTGAATGTAGAGTAGCTGAATTTAATGGAAAAAAATGATGAAATAAAGTATATGAACAGAAAATTTGAAAGGGGAACTCAAAAATACAAAGTAAAGTATTATATTGAAATACACAAAGACACAGAGTTAGAAAACCAAAAAGGAAGACCACACTCAGCATTTCTCAAGCTAAGAATTGAAGAAAAATTCAAGCTTCATATTGCAATATTGAAGGAGTGTATGGGCAAATGTTGAACTATTTGGAAAACATCAAAAGAAGATAAAAGAACACACAGAATCACTGTACCAAAAAGAATTGGTTGACATCCAACCATTTCAAAAGATAGCATATAATTAAGTTGTTGTTGTTGTTAAGTACCATGGAATGGATTCTGACTCATAATGACCCTGCACAGGGTTTCCAAGGCTGTAAGTCTTTATAGGAGCTGAACACCTCATCTTTCTCTCACAGAACCACTGGTAGTTTCAAACTGCTGACCGTGAGGTTGGCAGCCCAACTCATAACTACGCTACCAGAGAGTTGATGATAATTAATGAAGAAATATAAGCTTCACAGAAGGCACTGGCAAAAGACATTGCCCCAGAAATTAATGGAATACCAACTGGAATATTTTAACAAACTGATGCAGCACTGGAAGCATTTGCTAAGAAATTTGGAAAAAAGCTACCTGACCAAATGACTGGAAGAAATCCATATTCGTGTGCATTCCAAAGAAAGGTGATTCAACAAAATGTGAAAATTATGGAACAATTATCATTAATAGCAAATGTAAGTAAAACTGTGCTGATCTCAACTTGATCACCACACTATGCTGTTAATTTGATGTACTCTGGTGGCTTGTATGGTGTTATGATCCTGGAAGCCATGCTTCCAGGATGAACATGTATCAGAGGAGCTTCTAGACTAAGGCAGACTAGAAAATCTTGGTGATTTATTTCTAAAAATTAGCCACAGAAAACATTATGTATCATTACAGAACACTGTCCAGCTCAGTTGCTTTGACGACGTCATCAGGAGGGATGAATCACTAAAGGAGGATATCATGTTTAGTGAAGTAGTGAGCCAAGGAGACCATGATAACCCTTAGTGAGATGATTGGCATGCTAGTTACAACAATGGAATTGAACATGCTGGCAACCGTGAGGATGACAGAAGATGGCAACGTTGTGTTATGTTGTACACGAGGTTGCCATGAGATGGAATCAACTTGAAGGCAACAGAAATAGCAGACTGCCTCTCCATTTACATTCCCTGAATCTCAATTCTCTCAACTAAAGTAGGAGAAAAATGTGATTACCTCATTGTTCTGAACATAAAATTTCAAATCAACTTGGTAAAGAGCTAAGAGTTGCAACCATTAGCATCGTAATAATATTCATTGTGTTACCAAGGATAAGAACAGGGTTAAATTTACCTTCTTTAATGCAGTAAGAACAGGGGTTATGAGAGTGGAAGGAGGGAAGAGGTAGGATAAAGAGGAAATGAGAGAGAAAGATGAACAAAAAGAGCAGGATGCTTGTGTATATTTTAGAAAATACAAAGAGGTGCAGTCAGAAAAACAGGGTGAGAAGAAGGAAAGAATCCTGTTAGGAAAATAGTTATTTGCACCAAAAAAAATGTTCAAAATGCATTGTTATGTAAAGAAGAAAAGATTAAATAAGTTGTACGCTATTACACTAATGTGAAAGAATCTATGATTCTCACACAGACAGGGAGAACCCTGGGAGAATGTGCATTAAAATGCTAAGTGATGGCACTTTGCTTTAGGCCATGTTGCAATAACAGGACCAGATCTACTCTCCTGCCTAAAACAATTAGAAAACGAGACAAAATGTATAAAACAACAGTTTTCAAACTTCGGACAGCAGGGAATACAGGAAAGTAATCCCTGAAGAAAGGAAAGCAAATGAGATGAGTCTTGGAAATGCCCCAGCTTACTGCCTGGAGAATTGCCATGCCTCAGTGCAAAGAGGAAAATAGAACCACAGGGTTGTTGTAAAGTGCCGTCAAGTTAGTTCTGACCCACAGCAACCCTGTATAGGGTTTCCAAGGAAGAGCTGGTGAGCTTGAACCGCCGATCTTGCAGTTCAAACCTCTGTGCAGCCTGACTCATTAACCTACAATGCCAAACCAGTTGTTGTTGTTAAGTGCCGTCAAGTCGGTTCCAATCCATAGTGATCCTGTATAGGGTTTCCAAAGAGCAGCTGGTGAGATTGAACTGCTGACCTTGCAGTTCAAATGGCTTTGCAGCCTAGCACATTAACCCACAGTGCCAAACCAGTAGCAGTCACTAATTGAAGGAGATAGTGCTCCAAATTTGGGGAGGCTAAGGCAGACAGAATTTATAGGGTAGAGTAAAGAAGAGGAGGGAGCTACAAAAAACTACATCTGAGGGTTGAAGAGGGGTCCCACTGTGTCTTTAGAACAGTGCTAATCTGCGTATGCATGTAAGAAAATACTAAATCCAAAAGAAAAAGCCCTAAAATGTAAGCAGAACAATCTCTGGAGCACATATAGGCCCAGAAGTAGTTCACATTCCCCTCCAACAAATTGGAAAGATCTTCACAAGCATAAGGCATAAGCATAGTAGTGGACACAAATTGCTGTTGTTGTCAGGTGCCATCGAGTCAGAACTGACTCATAGCGACCCCATGCACAGCAGAACGAAACAATGTCCGATCCTGGGCCAACCTCACTACCGCTGCCACACTTGACGCAAACAATGATGCCACCTGGCTGACCCATCTCGTTGGGGATCTTCCTCTTTTTCTCTGACCCTCCACCTTAACCAGCAGGACATCATTCTCCCACGACCGTTCTCTCTGGACAATGTGTCCAAAGTAGGAGATACGAAGCTTAGCCATCTTGGCCTCCAAGAAGCACTCTGGTTGTACTTCTTCCAAAACAGATCGATTGGTTCTTTTGGCAGTCCATGGCACTTTCAGTATTCTCCTCCAACACCACAACCCAAAGGCATCAATTCTTCTATGATCTTCCTTATTCACTGTCCAGCTTTCGCATCTATATGAGGTTATTGAAAATACCATGGCTTGGGTCAGGCACCCATTAGTCCTCAAACTGACATCTCTGCTCTTCAGTACTTTAAAAAGTTCTTGTGCAGCAGATTTGCCTAATGCAATAATACATCATCTGATCTCTTGACTGCTGCTTCCGCGAGTGTTGACAGTTGATCCAAGAAGAATGAAGTCCTTGACAATGTCAATCTTTTCTTCATTGATAAGAATGTTGTTTATTGGTCCAGTGGTGAGGATTTTTGTTTCCTTGACATTGAGATGTAATCCATATCGAAGGCTGTGTTCTGTGATCTTCATAAATATATGTTTCAAGTCCTCTTCACTTTGAGCAAGCAAGGTTGTATCATTAGCATATTGCAGGTTGTTAATGAGTCTTCCACCAATCCTGGCACCACGTTTTTCTTCACAGAACCCAGCTTCTCGCATTTAGTCCCAGACAAAAGGCTGTTCTGGAACCAAGTTATTGGTGTTGCTGTAGAGTTCTATTCAACTCACAGTGACTCCATGCAACAAAGTTTCCTTGATTGGAGTCTTTATGGAAGGAGACCACCAAGGCTTTCTCCTAGGTGGGTTCAAACAGCCACCCTTTCTACTAGCATCCTAGGGTGTATCAATTTGCATTTTTAAAAAGTCCTAAAAAGAATCAAACAAACTTCAAGTAATGAAACAAAGTCCCAGAACTAAACAACACAAAAACTTAGAGGAATGCAGAGATTGCCAGCCATGCAAGGAAATAGTAAAATAGAGTTATTATTCAAGAAGGACAAAATAATACATTCAAACTAAACAATGACATATGACAGAATACATAGATGTAAGCACAAACCCTTTTCTGACCTATAGGACATATAGCACCCACCAATATTTTTAGGCTCTCAGGTTTCGTGGGAAGCTGTTATCCGTCATTGTAGGTACTGCTACTTGTGGGTCCCTGTATAACTGTGTGAGTCTGGAGAAACCAGCCTCACCCCACCAATCCTTCCATCAGTTCACTTAGGATACATGTGTCTCACATAATTGCATGTAAATCCATATTACCCCCAAACATTTCCCCCTTGATTTCAACATGCCTCCCATTGCTTAAAACATCCCATATCAATAAAAATTTCAAAGCAGAAAATAATTTAGTCATGAATGGGTTAAATAGCTATTAAAACTATGTGATTAAGGTGGGGCAGCAAGATGGCACACTAGGTATAAATACTACACACACTCTCTATGACAAAGATACAGAAACACAAGTAAAACAGATGCAGATGATGACCCTGGAGCCCTGAGGCACAGATGAAGGGACAGAGAAGTGGATTGAATGCTTACTAGGAGAGAGAGGGCAGAAAAAGGAGGCAAACTGGTGACCTGTGCCAGCCAAGCAGACACAGTGCAGCCATCTTTAACTATAGTGAGCTGCTCTAGAGATAGAGACAAGATAATGCATTGATATTACAAAGCCATGCTGGTGACTGGAGGAGATAAAGGTGCAATCTTGGTCTTGTTCCTCACACTCCCCTAGTGACCAGAGGCATGACAAGCTTCCATCTACAAACACCTGGAGTGAAGCTCCCACTCTCCTGGCAATCAGAGACTCACAGTGGGGTGGCACAGTTATAAACCCCATCAAAGTGAGTCAGGAGCTATCTATACCACCACTGGTGTCTAGATTAACATGAACCCTGTTCAAAACCTGTAGAGCCAACCCTGGCCAGCCCTGGGTTAGCTCTAACTAGGAGAA
>NW_006408682.1:2971275-2971869 GCF_000296735.1 Chrysochloris asiatica
AAGAAGTAGACAAGTGATCTGTGTCTTGAAATCATGATCATCTTGAAATTTTGCAGGTGGTTTTGAAGGCAGAGGGTGGTTTGTGGTGTAGAGGCATACTGCTTATTGGCAGAGAAAAAGGTGTAAATGTTTTTCCTATTTTCCATATTACTCTGGAGATGAGAGGCATAGTCAGATCCCACACATACATACTTCCAGCAAAGCTCCAGCTATCCAGGTAGTCGGTGCCACACAGTGGTGAGCAGGGCAGTTGAGAACTAGCAGCATCAATCCTGGTGCCTGGAATCAGGCACCCATAAAAAACAGCCACAACTGTACCCTCTACAACCCCACCCAAAAGGTGAGAGCCAATATTAGCTACTATATACCTGATGAGCAAAAATAACCAATTTGGCTTCCGGAAAAAGATGGCGGATTGGGTGGAAGTGTAGTAACGAACTCTGCTGAGAACAACACAGAATACAGGACCAAGAAGGCTCAGGGAATGGTCCCAGTACTCTGAACCACAAATACAGGAATATTTAAAAGGTTGGAAAACTTACAGCTGGGGAGTTTGTAGCAGAAGCAAGAAATCCATTGCTTCCTGGTTTGGGA
>NW_006408682.1:2979923-2999035 GCF_000296735.1 Chrysochloris asiatica
CAGCTGGAGACTTTAGATCCAGAGAGGGAGAGCGGCTGCGTGCTGAAGACCTGGGGAGCACGGGGGAAGGATTGTATGGAGGGGATTGTAACCATGGCAATGAGACAATATATGATAGAATGAATGCAAAACCAATGTTCTCCCATGTAAACTATCACATAATTCACAATAAAACATTAAAGAAAAAAAAAAACAAAAACTTCAGCTAGCCCCATTCTAAACCAAGTGATGGGAAGACAAATATAGAATGCCAAAAGTAAAATAATGCCAACTGAGAATCCTACACTCAGCAAAACTGTCACATAAATACAACAGTGAAACTAGTGCATTTCTAGGTAAACAGAAGTTAAAGGAATTTGTAACAACTAGACACTGGACTGCTAAATGCAAGCTGGAAGTTCAAACTCGTCATTTCTTAAACACCTTATACAGGGTTGCTATGAGTTGGAACCAATGCGATGGCATGTAACAGCAACAAGACCAACTTTACATGAGATACTTGAATTCTTCAGATTTAGAACAATAGATAACAACCTGAGGTTAACATATATGGCAACACTACTCACAACTTAATCCACACACATTGTTGTTATGTGCCATGAAGTGGGTGGGTTCCAACTCACAGGAACCCTGTACAGGGTTTCTGAAACTGTAAATCTTTACAGGATCAGAAAACCTTATCTTTCTCCTGCAGAATAGCTGGTAGTTTCAAACTGCTGACCATGAGATTAGCAGCCCAATTCTTAACCACTATGCTACCAGCGCTCCTTAATCCACACATAGAAGTATCCAAAGTAAAACAAATAGGGAATCAGAGATATCAATTTATAGTGAAGACAACTACAAAGCAAAAAAAAAAAAAAAAGAAAGAAAGAAAAAGGGAAGAGTATAGATACAGAACTTTCAAATGGCAAGGAAGTCAAGAAAATTTCTATATAAAACAGATTGATTTAAACTGGGGAAGAAATTGATAATTACAAATAGCCTCAAAAAAATTAATATGCCTTAACATCAAAACAACAAAAAAAGGAAAACCATAATGATGTAGCAAACATTAAAACAACAGCAAAGAAGAAAATGACAACAATAAAAAATACACACAAATAAAATGAACTTGACACAGAAAATTATGTGGAAAACAGTACCACCAAAAGTAAACAAAATCCGTACACAGCAAAATAGTGGCAATTTGTTCATTTGTATTGGTAATTGCACTGAATTCCATTGGATAAAATGTAGCAATCAAGAGATACAGAGTAGCAGAATGGATAAGAAAACAGAATCCATCAATATGCTGTCTGTAAGAGACACAATTTACACACAAAAATAAAAACACTAAAAATCAAAGGATTTTTAAACCAAATACCCCAAAGTAATGGTAATCAAAAACTAGCAGAAATGGCAATATTAATTTCTGGTAAAATAGACTTTAAGGCAAAAACCTGTATAAGAGATAAACAAGAATGCTATAACACGAATAAAGGATCAGTTGAAGAGAAAGAAATAACAATAATAAATATGTTCCCAGTATAAAAGCCTCAAAATACATAAAGCACGCTCTAATAAAAGTTAGCCTTGTTGCTGTTAAGTGCCATCGAGTTGGTTCTGACTTACAGCAGCCCTGCATAGGGAATGAACTCCCAACTTGGAGTCACACCATGGAGTGACTAATTTGAACTACCAACCTTGCAGTTAGCAGTCAGTCCAGTGTCTGGTTAGTACAAATTACTTTAACTTCTGGTTATCTAGAAATGCACTAGTTTCACTGTCATATTTATAGGACAGTTTTGCTGGATGTAGGATTCTCAGATGACATTTTTTACTCAGCATTTTGTATTTGTCTTCCCATTGTTTAGTTTAGGATAGGGTTAACTGATGTCTTCAAAAACACCTGCAAAATTGAAGAAAGCAATAGACAGCTCTAAAATAGTAGTAGGATATATTAGTATACCTGAAAGAAAGAAACTAAAATAAGACACAGAAAAACTAAAAGACCCAACAAACTACTTGACCTCATAGGCATATACAATCCCCAAACAACACAATATGCTTTCATTCCAAGTGCATACATTTCTCCAGAATGGACCATATGTTAGGATACAAAACAAGCCTCAATAATTTAAAACCATGGAAAAACTTGAAAGTACCATATCAGATCACAATAGTTTATATAAAATTATAAAAATCAACAAAAATAAGATCAAGTGAAAAAAAATCAAATGCATTGAAGTAGAATACCACCCTGTTTAAAAGCTACTGGGTATAGAACAAATGAAAATTGAAATAAAAAAAAAAAATCCTTTATTCAAATAAGAGAACAAAAACACAACATACCAAAACCTTAGGAACACGGGAAAAAACAGTGTTCTGAGAGCTATTTATAATAATAAATGCATACTTTCCCCAAAACAGGAAAGAATTAAAATCAACACATTAACCCAACATGACCAACAATTATTAAAAGAGTTGCAAACTAAGACTACTGCAACAGACAAAAAGAAATAATAAACATTAGAGCAGAAAAAAGAAACAGAAAACCAATAGAATCAACAAGATAAGTATTTTCTTCTTTGAAAGGATTAACAAAATTGACAAATCTCTGGCAAATCTAGCAAAAGAAAAGGAGATGAGAATTATACTAATAAGCAATGATACGGGTAACTCAAGAGAGAATCAATGGAAATAAAAGGATGACAGAATACTACAAAAACTGTACTGCAACAAATTTGAAAATCTAAAAGAAATGGAAAAACTTCTACCAAAACACTACCTATCTAAACTAACACAGACGGAAGTAGAAAACTTTAATAAACCTGTAACAAAAGAAGAAAATGATCAGGTCATTAAAAAACTAAAAACAAAACAAAACAAAAATCCGGGCCCATACAGCTTTCCGGTGAATTTTTTAAAAACCCTACAGAGAAGAGCTGAGACGAACTCTGCTAAAACAATTCTAGAATTTTAAAAAGGATGAAAAACTCCTGATTTCATTTTATGAAGCAAGCATAACCCTCATACCAAAAAAAAAAAAAGGCAAACACAACTCAAAAAGAGTAAATTATAGGTTTATATATCTCATGAATATAGACACAAAAAATCTCAACAATATCCTAGGCAATAGAATCCAAGAACATATAAAATACTTAATATATCATGAGCACGTGGAATTCAAGAGTTCTGGTGTGATAGTGTGGGTTAATGTACTGGACTGCAAGGTCAGTTTGAACTGCAAGGTCAATGGTTCAAGCTCACCAGCTGCTCTTTGAAAACCATACATAGTGTCGTTAAGAGTCTGAACTGACCCAATGTCACTTAACAACAACAAGTAGAATTCAACCAGGTATACAAAGGTGGTTCAATATTAGAAAAATAGGCAGTGTAATCCATCATATAAATAAAGCAATCAAAAAGAACTACATGAGAATATGGATTGACACACAAAAGGCATTTGACAAAATTCAATATCCATTCATGATAACAAACACTCAACAAAATAGGAATAAAAGAGAAATTTCTCAACATAATTACGGCATATATACAAAATCAACAGCCAACATTATTCTCAGTGCAGAAAAACTGAAAGTGAAACTGAGAAAAATGAAAGAACATACCATGCTCATGGATAGGAAGCTCTCACTTTCTTATCTTAAAACCTTGATAAATGTAGAAAATGAAATGAAAGACTTCATTTTGCTTGAATCCATCATCAACACTCACAGAAGCTATGGTCAAGAAATCACATGACATATTGCATTAGGCAAATCTGCTACACAAGACTTCTTTAAAGTGTTGAAGAGCAAAGATATCAGTTTGAGGACTAAGGTGTGTCTAACATAAGCCATGGTATTTTCAATAACCTCATATGCATGTGAAAGTTGGACAGTAAACAAGGAAGACTTAAGAAGAATTGATGCATTTGAGTTATTATATTGGATATAAAAAATATTAAAGTATATTAAAATACACTATCAAACATTGACTGCCAGAAGAGCAAACAAATCGGTGTTGTAAGAAGTACAAACCAGAAGGCTAGTTGGTAGCCAGGATGTCCAGATTTCATCTCTCATACTTCAGACAGTTTATCAGGAGGGACCAGACCCTGGAAAGGATATCATGTTTGGCAAACTGGAGGGATAGTGAAAAAGGGGACGATGGATTGGCAGAGTAGCAGCAACAATGGGCTCAAGCATAGTAGCAATTGTGAAAATGGTGCAGGACAAGGCAGTGCTTCATTTTGTTGTGTGTATGGTCACTATAGGTTGGACTGACTCAGTGGCACCTAACAACAATGGATAAGAAGACATAACATTGTGAAAATGCCAATATTACCCAAAGCAATCTATAGTTATAATTCAATCCCAATTCAGATTCCAAAGTCATTCTTTAAAGAGATGGAAGCAATGACCTCTAACTTTATATGGAGTCCTGGTGTGGCACTGTAGGATTAGCCCTCAACCACAACAGTGGTTTGAACTGCAAGGACAGTGCTTCAAATTCAGCAGCCATTCCTCAGAATCCCTGTACAATGTCACTGAGTCAGAACTGACTTAACAACAACCGACTTAACACCTTTATATGGATAGGAAAGAGATATTGGATAAGCGAAGTATGACTTAAGGAGAAAAACAAAGTGGGAAGCCTCTCACTTCCTTATCTCAAAAATCACTACACAGCCACAGTGAACAAAACAGCCTGGTATTGGTACAACAAAGATATGTAGATCAATGGAACAGAATTGAAAACCCAAAAGTAAATCCATCCTCATACAGTAAGCTGATCTTAAACAAAGGGCCAAAACATATTAAATGGAGAAGAGAAATTCTCTTCAACAAATGTTACTGTCAAAACTGGAAATCCATTTGCAGAAATGTGAAATTAGACCATATATACATATATCTCATGCCACATAAGGAAACAAACCCAACATGGATTAAAGACCTAAATGTAAAACTGAGAACTATAAAGAGCATCATTGAAAAACAAGAGACAATTTTAGTGGCTCTGATACATGTCAGAAATACACCATCAAACATAGCTGAAAATACACAAACAGCAGAAGACAAAATTGATTATTGGGACCACCTAAAAATGAGACACTTACATGCATCATCAGATTTCACCAAAGGAGTGAAAAGAGAACCCAGAGTCTGGGAAAAACAATTTTGCAAAACACATGTAAGACAAGGTATTAATCTCTAAAATGTAGAGTACATTTCAGCACATCTACAAGAAAAAGACAAATAATCTAGTTTAGAAATGGTGAACAGACATTTCAACAAAGAAGATATTAATGTGTTCAGCATCCATATGAAGAAATCTTTGCAATCATTAGCCATTTAAGAGATGCAAATAAAATAACCATGAACTATCTATCACCTCACTCCAACATCAACAGCATAGTTCAGAAAAACAGAAACCAACAAACATTGGTAAAGGTGAGGAGAAACTGTGACCCTCCTACTCTGCTGGTAGGACTGTAAAATGGTTCAACCTCTGTGAAACACAGTATGGCACTTCCTCAAATAATTGGAAATAGCAATACCATATGACCCAGTAATTCCTCTACATGGATTATATCTTCAAGAAATAAGAGACAAAACAGAAATAGATATAGGCACACTCTTGTTCATTGTAGCACTAATCACAAGAGCAAAAAGATGGAGCCAGCCTCAATGCCGATTAATGAAAGAATAAATAAATGAACTTTGATACATACACACAATGGAATACTACAAAACATTGAAGAACAGCGATGAATCTGTGAAACACCTCATAAAATGGATGACCCTGGAGGACATTACTCTTAGTGAAATTAGACAATTACAAAGGACAAATAACGTATGAGACCAATTTGTAAAAACTCAAGAAAAAAATTTTATGCTAAAAGAAACATTCTTTGATGGTTACAAGGGGTAGGAGGGTTAGAGTAATTCTCTGGCTAGAGGGTAGCACATGTTAACTTGAGTGATGGGAAGGTAATATACAACAAAAGGACAGTTCATAGAAAAATGATGAAGACAGGTGAAGACACAGGGAGGACTGCAAGGGTTAAATTGAATAGCATTAATACTGCTATATACAAAACCCTGCAACAATACTCTTCTACTAGCAGATACATGGATAGATTCACAGGTTGAGCAGCTCTGGGCGGGAGAGTGGGAGTATGCAAATGAGCAAAGATTTGGCAGAGGATATTTGTACACTGGCGTTTACCTTCACTGCAAACACATCTGTGAATGTGGTGGAGCATACAGGGAATGAAATTATTAAAACTTCTTAGACATTATTAAACACCTTAAGGCAATGTGTTGCTGGGCCTGGGAGCTTAGGACCATGTTTTTAGGAGATACCAGAGTCAATTGTCATAATACAGTCCACAAAGATAATGCTCTAATCCTATTTTGGTAAGTAGTGATTGGAATCTTAAAAGCTGATGAACGGCCACCTAAGGTGCAATATTGGTCTCTTCATGTGCAGGGGAAAGAAGAGTGATGGAAATTTAAGACTCTTGGAATCTATTGGTCCAATGGACTGATAGAAAATGTGAACGTCAATTTCTATGACACTGAAATCAGAAGAACTAGATGATGCTAGATGCCACTACCAACTGCTGGGAAAGAGATCGTATTAGAAAGGTCTGAAGAGAATGGGAGAAAATGTGTAACAAAACTCAAAATTATAGAAAAAAAAAAAAAAAAAGACTGAACTTACTTCTTAGAAAGAGACTGGAGTAACCTTAAATTAGCCCTTCTGGTCTAGAAGTGAGCTCACCCTCAAGCCTCAGATTTCAGCCAAGTGGTAGCTAGTATAAGTTGCTGTTAAGTGCCGTCGAGTCAGTTCTGACTCATCACAGACCTGTATAGAGTTTCCAAGGAGTATCTGGTGGGTTTGAACCACTGAACTTGTGGTTCATAGTATCATACCAGGACTCCAGATAGGTATATTGCTGGTATTGTTGCTAAATGCTGTCAAATCAGTTCCAACTCATAGCAACCCTGTATATAGTGTGTATGTTGTTGTTAAGTGCTGTGAAGTCAATTCTGACTTGCTTACTATGCAAGATAAGAAAGACAAGATCTATCTAAAGACAATGTTCTGAAGTATTGGAAAGGAAGGTGGAATGTAAATAATAATTACAGGAAGTAGTATAACTGTTGTTACAAGAGAGGCTAGCAATCATGAGATGAAATGAAGTGGATGATTTTATTCATGTGAAATGAATGATCTACCTTAAAAGCGTCATTCATTTCACAATAAGAAGTTTCAAAAAATAAAGGAATAAAATAATATTTTAAAGTTACTGAATTCTAGGATCAAGTTTATACATCTCACTAAACCACTATCTTAGTAAGGGTTCTCCAGGGTAACAGAACAGTAAAAAGCAGGGGGGCAGGGGGGACACACACATCAAGACAAAAGACTGCAAAAGAACAGAGGATCAATGACTTTCAGATAATACCAAATAGCATAATACATGTATTATTGTATTCTTGAAGGATAGGCAAAACAGTGGGGGAAATAAAAATAATTTAAAGAACTTCATAAAAAATATAAATCATTCCCCAAGCCAAGAAGCTCAATGAAATCAAAGCAGAAGAAATTTAAACACCACCACAAAATATCATAATCAAATTGATTAAAAAAGAGTGATAAATATAAATTTGTAAAAGGAGCTAGAGGGGGAAAAAAGCATATTTTATATAGATTAAACAGTCAATCAAAAAAAATAGCAAGACTAAAAGTAAGAAAAAGAAAAAGTGCCAACCTAAAACATCTTATAAAACTAAAAAGTGAAATAAAGATATTTTCAGTTATACAAAAGCTGATAGAATTCATTGTACCAGATCAGCAATGTAAGATATACAAAAACATCCTTATGGGAGATGAAAAAGAGAAATAATGTCTGATGGGAATTAAGATCTATACAATATTATTAAAAGCATTGGAAACTATTGATGTAAATACAAAAACAACATTTCCTCATATTTGAATATCTTTAAAAGAAAAATTATTGATTCAAAGCAAAAATAGTTTTTAAAACATACTGTGGAATTTGTAACATGTAAATGTCAAATACATGAGACCACCAGCAGAAAGACTAAAAGGGGACAGTGTAACAATACCGCTGACAAGTCATAAAGACTATATTAAGATTTTAAAATACTGATAATATATGTGAGATGTGCATTTTAAACCATAGAGTAATCACTAAAAAAACAAATTACTAAAATGAAATCACTAAATCAAAAGAAAGTCAATAATGGTCATAAAAGGAATGATTAAAGACCGATTAAACTAAAAGAATGCAAGGAAAACATTAAAATACATGAGAAATGCAGTAAACATAGCAAGATGATATGTTTAAACACAACCACACTAATAATCTGAACATTCCTTTGTCAGTTTGTCTTACTGTGGTGGCTTTTGTGTTGCTGTGATTTTTGGAAGCTATATCACCAGTATTTTAAATGCCAGCAGAGTCATCTATGCTGAATAGATTTCTGCTATGCTTCCAAATGAAGACAAACTAGGAAGTAGGGGACAGGGATTACTTCTGAATACCTAGTCACTGAAAACCTTATGAACAGAAGTGGAGTCAGATACCACTAGAATACTGAATATTGAAGCATGATGAAGAGCACCGGAATATTGTAA
This sequence comes from Chrysochloris asiatica, assembly GCF_000296735.1. Lineage (NCBI taxonomy): Eukaryota > Metazoa > Chordata > Mammalia > Afrosoricida > Chrysochloridae > Chrysochloris > Chrysochloris asiatica. The sequence goes on from NW_006408682.1 coordinate 2,988,579, forward strand.
ATTATGGTGCAGGAGAATGACTTCCACAGGTTGAAAGGCACTCAAAATATGAATAGAGAAGAACTGCCTCCTCAAAGTAGAGTTGACCATGATAATGTGAATGAAATAAAACCTTTGGTACCTTCATTTGCTGATGGGGCACAACTCAAAATGAAGAGAAATCTCTGTAAACATCCATTAATAATTGGAACATGGAATGTATGATGCATGATTCTAGGAAATCGGAAATTGTCAAAAGAGAAATTGAATGCATAAATATCGATATCCTAGACATTGTTGTTGTTGTCAGGTGCCATCGACTCGGAACTGACTCATAGCGACCCCATGCACAGCAGAAGGAAACAATGTCCGATCCTGGGCCTACCTCACTACCGCTGCCATACTTGATGCCATCAATGATGTCACCTGGCTGATCCATCTCATTGGGAGTCTTCCTCTTTTTCTCTGATCCTCCACCTTACCCAGCATGACATTCTTCTCCAGCGACTGTTCTCTCCGGACAATGTGTCCAAAGTATGAGAGACATTAGTGAGCTGAAATAGACTGGTATTGGCCATTTTGGATCTAACAATCATATGGTTTACTATTCCAGGAATGACAAATTGAAGAGGAATGGCATCGCATTCATCATCAAAAAGAGCTTATTAAAATATGTTGTGAAGTACAAAGCTGTCTGTGAAAGAATAATATCCATACACCTACAAGGAAGATAAGTTAATACCACTATTCAAATTTACACAGCAACCACTAAAGCCAGTGATGATGAAATTGAAGAATTCTTACCAATTTCTTCAGCCTGAAATTGATCAAATATGCAATCAAGATTTATTGATCTTACTGGTGATTGGAATGCAAAGGTTGGAAACAAAGAAGAAGGATCAGAAGTTGGAAAATAAAGCCTTGGTGATAGAAATTATGCTGAATATCACATGACTGAATTTTGCAAGATAAATGACTACTTCATTGCAAATACCTTTTAAGCAGCATAAAAGATGACTATACACATGGACCTCACCAGATGGAATACACAGAAATCAACTTAACTACATCTGTGGGAACATATGATGAAAAAGCTCCATATCATCAGCCAAAACAAGACCAGGGGCATATTGTGGAACAGACCATCACTTTCTCATATGCAAGTTCAGGCTGAAGCTGAATTAAAACAAATCCACAAGAGCCAAAATATGATCTTGAACATATCACACCTGAATTTAGAAATCATCTTAAGAACAGATTTAGATTTGATGCACAAGACACTAATGACCGAAGACCAGAAGATTTTGGGCGTAACATCAAGACTATCACACAGGATCATTAGGCCTATGATCGGTTGACTTCAGTTGTGTCATTACAGCGTCCCGGCGCTGACATTTTCTTTGCTGCTCCCCTTCTTTGCGTTCCTGACCCACCTGCCCTGCTGTGTTGCTGGCAGGATGGCCCACAAGCAGATATACTACTCGGACAAATACATTGATGAGCACTATGAGTATCGGCATGTCATGCTACCCAGAGAGATTTCCAAACAAGTACCCAAAACCCATCTAATGTCTGAAGAGGAGTGGAGGAGACTAGGTGCTCAACAAAATCTAGGCTGGGTGCACTACATGATTCATGAGCCAGAACCGCCTATTCTTCTCTTTAGACAACCTCTTCCAAAAGATCAACAAAAATGAAGCATATCTAAGGATCACCAATGAAATATTTTTCAAATTTAATGTATATGTGTATATATGGTAGTCTTCAGTGAATACTGGAACAATGTACAAATAATTCATCCATACCTGTGCATGAGCTGCATTCTTCTTAGCAACAGAGCTCAGTTAAATGCAACTACAAGTAGATTCCTGTAAGGTGTTTAAACTTTCTTCTAGTCAGTTTTTCTCTTAAATGTAAGTGCCTGTTGAACTTTACCTGCTAGTTTTGTTTAATAAAGTTGTTATGTTGCAAAAAAAAAAAAAAGAAAGAAGAATATCATACAGGAAACTAGCAAAATGTCATTAAGAAAACAAGAAAGAAGGAAAAGACAAAAATAAATGTCAGAAGAGACTGAAACTTGCTCTCCAGCGTAGAGATGCCAAAGCAAATGGGGAAAAAATGAGGTTAAAGAGGTGAACAGTAAATTTCAAAGGTAGGCTCAAAAAGACAAAGTCAAATATTAAAATGAAATGTGCAAACACCTGGAGTTAGAAAACCAAAAAGGAAGAACATGCTCAGCATTTCTTAAGCTAAGGGAACTGAAGAAAAAAATTTAAGCCTCAACTTGACATAGTGAAGAATTCTAAGGGAACTGAAGAAAAAAATTCAAGCCTCGACTTGAAATAGTGAAGAATTCTATGTATGAGCTCTGGTAGTGTAGTGGTTATGAATTGGGCTGCTAACCTCAAGGTCAGCAGTTTGAAACTATCTGAATGATGCAGAAAGCATTATTACAAAAAAAAAAAAAAAAATGGAAGGAATACACAGTCACTGTATCAAAGAGAAATGGTCGATAGTCAAACATTTCAAGAGGTAACATATGATGAAAAGCCAATGACACTGCAGGAAGAAGTCCAAGGTACACTGAAGGCATTGGTGAAGAGCAAGGTTTCAGGAACTGATGGAATATAAATTGAAATCTTTCAACAAACTGATGAAGCATGGTGGCACTCACTCATCTATGCCAAGAAATATGAAACACAGCTACATGGCCAATTTACTGGAGAGATCCATATTTCTGCCCATTCCAAAGAGAAGTGACCTAATGAAATGTAGAAATGCTCAGAGAGTATCATTTATATCACATGCAAGTAAAATTTTGCTACAGAAAATTAAAAAATGGCTGCAACCACACACTGACACAGAACTTTCAGAGGGTCAAGCCAGATTCAGACGAGGATGTAGAATGAGGGTTATCATTGCTGACATCAGATGGATTTTGGCTGAAAGCAGAGAATACCAGAAAGATGTTTACCTGTCCTTTTTTGCCTGAGCAAAGTCTTTCGATTGCATGGATCAAGTGTTCCAGAATACTCATTCTTCCCAATGTTGTCCATGAGTATTCTGGAACACTTAATTGTGCTCATGAGGAATCTGTACATAGACCAAGAGGCATTCGTTGGAACAGAACAAAGGAACACTGAATGGTTTAAATTAGGAAAGTTGTGTGCAAGGATTGTATTCTTTCACCATACTTATTTAATCTGTACTCTGAGCAAATAGTCTGAGAAGCTGGATTATATTAAGAAAAATGTGGCATTAGGATTGGAGGAAGACTCATTAACAGCCTGCGATATACAGATGATACAATCTTGCTTGCTGAAAGCAGAGAGGACATAAAATACTGCTGAACATCAAAGACCACAGTCTTCAGTATGGGTTACATCTCAATGTAAAGATAAAAATCCTCACCACTGGACAAATAAACATCTATATAAATGGAGAAAAGATTAAAGTTGTCAAAGACTTCATTTTGCTTGGGTCAACCATCAACATTCATAGAAGCACCAGTCAAGAAAGCCAATGACTTATTGCCTATAGCAAATCTGCTGCACAAGGCTTCTTTAAAGTATCGAAGAGCAAATATGTCAGTTTGAGGACTAAGGCGCATCTAACCCAAGCCCTGGTATTTTCAATAACCAGTAGGACAGTGAATATGGAAGATCATAGAAGAATTTATGTATTTGAGTTATTGTGTTGAAGGAGAATATCAAAAGTGCCATGGACTGCCTGAAGAACAAACAAATCTGTGCTGGAAGATCTACAGTCAGAATGCTCTTTGACATCTTCTATGAACATACAAAATTCTTAATAAATTACTAGCAAATCTTGGTTCGTGAGTCACTGTTCAGTCAATCTCCACTCATGGGAATTCCATGTGTATCAGCATACAACCGGTTTTCAAAAGCTGAATTTTTAGAATTAAATTATCGGGTCTTTCTTTTGAGGCACCTCTGGGAAGAACACGGACTTTATAGTGAACAATGAATATGTTTACCGTGTGCATTACCCAGGGAATCCATCATAGAAGTAAAACCAGTTGTCATCATGCATTCAAAAAATAGAAAGCAACCAAAGACTTGTTATTTTCCTGGTGTCATGTTGTGGGATAAACACTTGACTGCTAACTGCAAGTCCGGTAGTTCAAACCCACCAGCTGCTCCCCAGAAACCAAACCTTATACAAGGTCTCTCTGAGTCAGAACTAACTTGAAAGCACTTAACAACAACAATGAATTGACTTACAGTTAATAAATTAACCATTTCAAGTTCTTTAGAAGAAATGTCGCAACCAATTTCTAGGAGAAACAGTATTTCAACTTCCTGTATTGCTAAAAAAGTTATCAGGTGAACTTCTTCAGATTTATTTCAGGCTTCATTTTCTATTTGTTTGTGAATCTTTTTGTAATGACCGTAATATATATGTGTGTGTGTGTGTATGTTGCTGTTGTTATTATTATTAGGTGCTATTCAGTTGATTCCAACTCATCCCAACCCTATGACTAAATGAAACACTGCCCAGTCCTGTGCCATCCTCACCACTTTTGTTACGCTTAAGCCCATTGCTGTTGCCACTGTGCCAATCCATCTTGTTGAGAGTCTTTCTCTTTTTCTCTGAACCTCCACTGTACTAAGCATGATGTCCTTTGCCAGGGACTGGTCCCTCCTGATAATATGTTTAAAGCATGAGAGACAAAGTCTTCATACCCTAGCTTCTTTGGAGCATTCTGGTTGTTCTGCTTCGGACAGATTTATTTGTTTTTCTGACAGTCCACAGTACTTTTTATATTCTTCTCCTGCACCGTAACTCAAAAGCATTTGTTTTTCTACAATATACAGATGATACAACTTTGCCTGATGAAAAGAGGACTTAAAATACTTACTAATGAAGATCAAAGACCACAGCCTTTAGAATGGGTTGTATCTCAATGTAAAGAAAATAAAAATCCTCACAACTGGATCAACAAATAGCGTCTTGACAAATGGAGAAAAGACTGAAGTTGTAAAAGACTTCATTTTGCTTGGATCCACTATGAACATCTTGAAAGCATCAGTCAAGAGATCAAGTAACCTATTGTATTAGGTAAATCTGTTGCACAAGACCTCTGTAAACTGTTCAAGAACAAAGATGTTCTTAGTCCTCTTTTTGAGGACTAAGGTGCACCAGATGCAAGCCATGATGTTTTCAATCACCTCATATGAATGTGAATGTTGGACAATGAATAAGGAAGGTCATAGAGGAATTGATGCATTTGAATTATGGTGTTGGAGAAGAATATTAAAATACCACAGACTGCCAGAAGAACAAACGAATCTGTGTTGGAATAAGTATAGCCAGAATGTTCCTTAGAAGCCAGGATGGTGAGACTTTGTCTCTCATACTTTAGATATGTTATCAGGAATGAACAGTGGCCAAGTGGAGAGTCAGTGAAAAATAGGAAGACCTCCAACAAGATGGACTGTTACTGTGCTAGCAGCAGTGGGCTCAAGTTATCAACAATCAGGAGGACGGTGCACAACCGGACTGTGTTTCATTCTGTTTTGCATAGTGTTGCTATGAGTCAGAACTGACTCGCCAGCACCTAATAACAACAACAACTACCCCACAATGGTGTCATGTACCTCATTTACATAACTAGTAAATGATCCAATCCTTTTGTGGGCTGCAAGTTTCTTACATTTGCATAATCTTACCCAGTCATTTGTTGGGAGTGACAAAGACTGTGGCTAGGCAAGCCATATCAAGTAACGGACCACATTGCATACCGATAAGTCACCATCCAAACTGCTGATGTGTTGTGGTGTGAAGGGCCAGGGAAGGTTTTACAAGCAAGGTAATAATGTTAACTGCATAGTGAGAATGAATAAGAAATGAACAAAGTTTAAAGTGGTCAAAAAAAAATGACAAGTAGCTCAGTACAGCAAGCCTTCCTGGTCTGGGAAGAAAACACTGGAGGGATAGGAAATGACACTAAGAAAGTAACCTCAGATATCAAGACTAATGGTCCTTAAGTGCCATGTTTTGTTGTTGAATGCCATTGAGTCAGTTCCAACTCATAGGGACTCTGTACAGGGTTTCCGAGGATATAAATCTTTGTGGGAGCAAAAAGCTTCATCTTTCTCCCATGGACTGGCTGGTGGACTCAAACTACTTACCTGTGGTACTCAATCCAGTGCTCATCCTAAAGAGACACTGTGGTCCCAGTCCATGCTAATACCTTAGCCACTTATACCCAAGCTTCCACAAAGATATTGCTTTCTTGAATGGACTAGGAAAGGAGGCAATTAGAAGGAGGAATTCATTTCTTCCCTATCTTCTCAAGCAAAGAGTTGGTTCCCTCCTTTCATTAGTTTCCTCTGCACCTCTACTGTACCATAAAGATGAATATAATAAAGAAAATATAGTATGTAAAGTGTCTAGAAGCACACACAGCATTGAAATTTGGTTGTGGGAAGTCAACCACAGACTAACTCAGGACCACATAGAATGAATTGGGTATATGGACCCAATACTCTTTGCTGGAAAGATTAAGGATCCAGACCAAGGCCAATCCTTTCAGAAACACAAAGCAAGAAGGGAATGTAATCCAAAAAGAATCAAGTCAATTCATACGTTTTCAAGCAGGTATAACAACCAAGGTAAGTGCTTTCAAATCAATAAGCTAATGAATCACCCAAGAGACAGAGACAAATCATGCAGAATCCATAGTTCCCATGTGGGTATGAAAGGAATGCAATGACCTACCACCTCAAAATGTAAAACACTGGGACACAAAGGAGAAACGGACTTTGGGTATGAAGAATTAAGGGAAAGGAGTAACATATAACAGGAATAAATAGAAAGGACACATTCATTTTGCAAAATAGATCACATGACTATTACATATAGTCTTGGTGTGGTGCTGAAGAATATGCACTGGACCACAAGATCACTAGAACTGCACGGTCAGTGGTTCAAACTCACCAGCTACTCCTTAGAAACCCTATGCAGGATTATTTTGAGTCAGAACCAACTCAATGGCACTTAACAACAACAACATATATATATATATGACTCCTGGTGTGGTGCTACAGGATAAGGCACTGGACTACAAGGTTGGTTTGAAACTCAAGTTTGGTGATTTAGACCCACCAGCCACTCCTTGGAAACCTTATACAGAGTCACTATGAATCAGAATGGACTCAACAGCACTTAGCAACAATAATATATAATACACTTTTTCTTTTCATTTCTTTTTGGAATTGGATTCCTGCTATGAAATACACAAATTGTGAAGTTTGAGAACACAAACTTTTTTCAATTACCAATAACATTCATCAGAACAGAATCTTTTACTTGAAAGCAACAAAAATTTAACAAAGGCAGGAGCAGTGTAATGCACCTCTGAGAATAAAGCCATTTTCACCTGCTGAGGTCATTAGTTATTACCCAGTGCCTCACTATGATATACAAAGCAGATAAGCCAGTCCACTCAAAATAAGATAAATTGATGTTTCCAAGTTAACAGGACGAATGAGTGTCCCACCAAGTCTCTTTCTATTTTTAGGTTAAATGAACCAGGTAATATCATTGCCATTGAAATGCACAACTTTATAAATTATATTCATTCTTCCAGATAGCAAGTAAGTATGGGGCATGAGAAAATTAGTATTGCTTAGTCATTTTTGTTGGCTGTTTCAGATTTTCAGTGCTTCCTTCCCTGTGGAGGTTTGATTGGAAAAGCAGAGACACCAACAAGAAATAGATCCCAATCGTTAGCAGTTGTACACGGATCACCAGTCCCCAATTTCAGAAGTGCCTTGTAAATCTGGATTAGAAAGCACAGTTTTAGTAATTCCTTGAAACTATATGCTGGAATTGGCCTATAAGGTCCAGTCTGCAGAGGTAGGAGAACAGTCTCAAAGCAATCTTACCAAACCAACTTCAGGGCATGCTTCTCACAACCAAGTGCAGAAGAACCCAAGAGAAACGTGGTTCAATCTCTCCAGAGGACAAGAACATAAAAGAGAAGACAAGACAAACCCTTCTCACCTTTAACACAGAGATCCTACCCATCAAGAAAATAGGAGCCAATAAGGTCATTCTCTGACCCAACAGACTACCAATTACTTGAGGAACAATGAGGAAGGAAATAGGGAGAGCAGCTGAAAATACTCCCTCTATTACTCCTGGAGTCCTGGTGTGGCACTGTAGGATAAGCACTGGACTGCTAACCACCAGGTGAAGGGTTCAAACCTACTAGGTGCTCCTCAGAAACCCTACACAGAGTCACTATGAGTCTACAGCACTTATAGCAACAACAATATTACTCCTCAAGTCAGGAGAGGAATGAATGTTCCTGCCTTTTTGGACTAAAGATATGCCAAAGAATGTTTGCTGTGAATTGTATGGTGTAGTACTATAAGATAAGCACTCGAATGTCTAACTGAAAGTTCGGAAGTTCAAACCCATCAGCCACTCCTAGGAAACCGTATAAAGGATTGCTATGAGTCAGAAATAACTTGGCAACACTTGAAAAAAAAACATGTTTAAGGCAGGTGCCCTGATAGCACAGTGGTTATGAGCTTAATTGCCAAGCAAAAGGTTGATGGTTTGGACCCAGCTGTTCTGTGGGAGAAAGATGTGGCAGTTGGCTTGCATAAAGATTCACAACCTTGGGGACTCTGTGGGGCGCTTTTACTTTGTCCTTTTGTGAGCCTGAGAAAACCTATAGTAAGGCACGAGGTGGAACCAACTCAGCATTGGCTCAACAACAGCGTGTTTAGGATGGATTTATGTTTAAAGCAAAAGGAGCACTGGTGGCACAGTGGTTAAGCACTTGGCTGCTAACTGAAAGGTCAGCTGTTTGAACCTATGAGCCGCTCAATGGAAGAAAGATGTGGCAGTCTGCTTCTGTAAAGATTTACAGCCTTATACACACCCTCTGAGACAGTTCTGCTCTGTCCCATAGCACCACCATGAGTGGCAAGTGACTCATGGATAATGGATTTGGTTTCAGTTTTTACTTTTAAGGCATAGTAAAGGCTGAGTAAATTTGATATTAGAACATTAACTATGGTTGTTGTTGTTGTTGTTAGGTGCCATCGAGTCGGCACCGACTCATAGCGATCTTATGCACAGCAGAACGAAACAATGTCCGATCCTGAGCCAACATCACTACTGTTGCCATGCTTCAGTCCATCGATGCTGCCACCTGGCCAATCCATCTTATTGGGGGGTCTTCCTCTTTTTCTCTGACCCCCCATCTTAACAAACATGATATCCTTCTCCAGCTACTGTTCCCTCCTGACAATATGTTCAAAATATGAGAGACAAACTTTGGCCATCTTGACCTCCAAGGAGCACTCTGGCTGCACTTCTTCCAAAACGGATCTATTGGTTCTTTTGGCAGCCCATGGCACTTTTAGCATTCTCCTCCAACACCATAATTCAAGGGCATCAATTCTTCTACAGTCTTCCTTATTCACTGTCCAGCTTTCACATCCATATGAGGTTACTGAAAATACCATGGCTTGGGTCAGGCACACCTTAGTCTTCAGGCTGACATCTTTGCTCTTCAACACTTTAAAAAGTTCCTGTGCAGCAGATTTGCCTAATTCAATACGTCATCTGATCTCTTGACTGCTGCTTCCGTGAGTGTTGACAGTTGATCCAAGAAGAATGAAGTCCTTGACAACTTCAATCTTTTCTCCATTGATAAGAATGTTGTTTATTGGTCCAGTGGTGAGGATTTTTGTTTTCTTAACATTGAGATGTAATCCATATCGAAGGCTGTGCTCTTTGATCTTCACCAGTAAATGTTTTAAGTCCTCTTCACTTTCAGCAAGCAAGGTTGTATCATCTACATATCGCAGGTTGTTAATGAGTCTTCCTCCAATCCTGATGCCACGTTTTTCTTCATAGAACCCAGCTTCTCAGATTATTTGCTCAGCATACAGGTTGAATAAGTATGGTGAAAGAACACAACCTTGTTGCACACCTTTCTTAATTTTAAAACATTCAGTATTCTCATGTTCTGTTTGAACAACTGCTTCTTGGTCCAGGTATAGATTCCTCATGAGTATAATTAAGTGTTCTGGAATACTCATACTTTGCAATGTTGTCCATAGCTTGTCATGATCCACTCAATCGAAAGCCTTTACGTAGTCAATAAAGCACAGGTAAACATCCTTCTGGTATCCTTTGCTTTCAGCCAAGATCCATCAGATATCAGCAATGATATCTCTTGTTTCATGGCCTCTTCTGAATCTGGCTTAAACCTCTGGAAGTTCTCTGTCAATGTATGTTTGCAGCCATTTCTGTATTACCTTTAGTAAAAGTTTACTTGCATGGGATATCAAATTGTCTGATGATTTCCCTATTCCATTGGGTCACCTCCCTTTAGAATGGGCACAAATATGGATCTCTTCCAATTAGTTGGCCAGATAGTTGTCTTCCAAATTTCTTGGCAGAGATGAGTGAGTGCCTCCTGTGCTGCC
>NW_006408682.1:2999596-3006908 GCF_000296735.1 Chrysochloris asiatica
TCTCTATGCTGGAGAGCAAGTTTCAGAGTCTCTTCTGACATCCATTTTGACCTTTTCCTTCTTTCTTGTCTTCTTAATGACTTTTTGCTCTCTTACCGTATGATGTTCTTAATGTCATCCCACAACTCTTTTGGACTTCGGTTTTTAGTGTTTAATGTATCAAGTCTGTTTTTCAGATGATCTCTAAATTCAGGTGGGGTATATTCAAGGTCATATTTTGGCTCTCATGGACTTTTCATTTTCTTCAGCTTCAGTTTGAATGTGCATATGAGTAATTGATGGTCTCTTCCACAGTTTGTGGTATAGACAGTCAAATCAATTATGTGGAGTGGACACAGAAGAAGTGGTAAGGAAGAAAAGAAGAATTTTGTTATATTCATTGTCAAAAAGAACCTTTCAAGATCTATCTTAAAACATAATGCTGTGTATGATAACATAATATCCATATGCCACAAGGAAAGAAAGTTAATATCACTATCAGCCAAATTTACAAACCAGTCACTAAAGCCAAAAATGATGAAATTGAAGAATTCTACCAACTTCTTCCATCTGAAATTGATCAAACATGCAATCAAGATGCATTGATAATTATGTGTGATTGAAATGTGAAAGTTGGAACCAAATAGATAGGATTAGTACTTGGAAAATAGGGCCTTTGGGATAGAATTGAAGCCAAAGAACACATGGTAGAATTTTGTAAGCCCAATAACTTGTTCATTGGAAATATCTTTCATCAACAACATAAACAGTCCTGGTGTGGTGCTGTGGGCTAATGCCTCAGACTGCAAAGTCATTTGAACTGCAACGTCTGTGGTTCAAGCTCACCAGCTGCTCCTTGGAAACCCTATTACAGGTCGCTATGGGCCGGAATTGACTCAACAGCACTTAACAACAACAACAACATACATGTGGATCTCACCAAATAGAATACACAGGAATAAAGTTGACATCTGTGTGAAAGGACAATGAAAAAGCTCAATATAATCAACCAAACCCAGGCCAAGGGCAAATTATAGAGCAGACTATCAATTGCTCATATACAAGTTCAAGTTGAAGCAGAAGAAAATTAAAACAAGTCCACGAAAGCCAAAATATGACCTTGAATATATCTCATCTGAATTTAGAGACCTTTCCAAGAATATATTAGACGCATTGAACAAAAATGACCAGAGGAGTTGTAGGATGTCATCAAGAATATTATATATGAGGAAAACAAAAGGTCATTAAAAAAGACAGGAAAGGAAGAATAGCCCAAAATGAGTGACAAAAGAGCCTCTGAAACTTGCTCTCTCTAAAGCTAATGGAAGAAATGAGGAAGTAAAAGAGCTGAATAGAAAATTTCAAAAGGCAGCTGAAAAGACAACATAAGTATTATAATGAAATGTGCAAAGCCTTGGAATCAGAAAACCAAAAGGGAAGAACATGCTCAGCATGTCTTAAAGAGAAAGAACAGAATTTTTCAAACCTTTAGTTGCATTATTGAGGATTCTATGATCAAATTGAGACTTGGTGTGGTACTGTACTGGCTGGTAACTGTAAGGTTGGCATTTCAAACCCACCTGCTGCTCTCAGAAATCCCATACAGGGTCATTATAAGTTGGAACCAAGTTGACAGCACACAATAACAACAAATGAGCAAATGATTGAATGATACAGAAAACATCAAAAGAAGACAGAAGGAATACACAGAGTCACTGTAAGAAAAATAACTAAATGGTGTTCAATCTTTCAAGAGAGAGTATATGATCAAGAACCAATGGTATTAAAGTAAGAAGTTTAAGCTGCACTAAAGGCATTGTTTAAAAACAAGGTTCCAGGAGTTGACGGAATACAAACTGAAATATTTCAACAAACTAATGCAGCATTGAAGGTGCTCACTTATCTGTGCCAAGATATTTTGAAGACAACTACCTGACCAACTGATTGAAAGACATCTATATTTGTGCCCATTCACAAGAAAGATGACTCAATAGGAAGCAGAAATCATTGAATATCATTACTATCACATGAAATAAATTTTTGCTGAAGATAATCCAAAAACAGTTACAGCAGTACATGGATAAGGAACTGTCAGAAATTAAAGCTGTATTCAGAAGAGGATGTGGAACAAGGAATGTCACTGCTAATGTCAAGTGGATCTTGGGTGAAAGCAGGGAAAACTAGAAAGACACTTGCTTGTGTTTTATAGTATGCAAAAGCATTCGACTGTGTGGACCATAAAAAATTATGTATAACATTGCAAAAAATGGGAATTCCAGAGTACTAAATTGTGCTCACACAGAATCTGTATATAGATGACCAAAAGGTAGTCGTTCAAACAAAACAAGGGAATACTGAATGCCTTCAAATCAGGAAAGGTGTTGTATCCTTTCATTAACTTAATCAATCTGTATGTTGAGCAAATACTATGAAGAAGAATGAGGATTAGAGGAAGGCTCATTAACAACCTGCAATGAGCATTTTGTTTGCTGAAAGTGAAGCGGTCTTGCAGAATTTACTGATGAAGATCAATGATTATACCTCAATGGCAAGAAAACAAAAGTCTTCACAACTAGACCAATAAATAACATCATGATAAATAGAGAAAAGATGGAAGTTGTCAAGGATTTCATTTTACTTGGATCCATAATCAATACTAATATAAGCAGCAGTCAAGAAATCAAACAATGAATTGCACTGTTGCACTAGACCTGCTGCAAAAAAAAAAAAAAAAAAAATCTGCTGAGCTCTGGTAGCGTAGTGGTTTACAAATCGGGCTGTGAACCTTAAGGTCAGCGGTTTGAAACTACCAGCCGCTCCACAGGAGAAAGATGAGACTTTCTACTTCCGTAAAGATTTACACCCTCAGAAACCCTGTACAGGGTCGCTATGGGTATGAACCGACTCGATGGCACTTAACAACAACAACAACAACAAAGACCTTTTTAAAGTGTTAAAGGGAAAATATATCACTTTGAAGATTAAGGTGTCTTCTTTCAGCTTATATACATGCAAAAGTGGGACAATGAGTAAGAAAAAAAGAAGAACCACTGCATTTGAATTATGGTGTTGATGAAGAATATGAAATATATTGAAGTGCTAGAAGAACGAACACATTTGTTTGGAAAGAGGTATAGTCAATTTCTCCTTACAATCAATTATGGTGAGACTTTATCTCTTGTCCTCTGTGCATGTTAGCAAGAGGGACCAGTGACAGAAGAAGAAACATCATGCTTGCCAAAGTGGAGGGTCCGCAAAAGAGCAGAGGACCCTCAATGAGATGGATGGATACAGTGGCTGCAATAATGGGCTCAAACGTAAGGACAATTGTGAGAATGGCACAGGATGTGGTATGTTTCATTCTCTGTACATAGGGTCAGTGTGAATCAGAACCAACTAGATGGCAACTAAAAACAACATAGGCATAATATTGATACCTACAGAAAGCATCAAAAGTACATGAAAGAGGAGACGCGGGGCTTGATGGCTGCTAGGATGAAGGTGCAGTGAAGTTTGCTGTATGCCATACCACAGAAAACCAGGCAAAGCAGATCCAGGGTAAAGCTCCAAAACTTGGAACCACAGAGCTAGGAATATTTTTTTAAAGTTTGAAGGCTTATAACTATTAGAACTAGACGCTAAAGGAAGAAATCATGTACTTTTGAATCTCCCAGGCTCGGAGCCCCAGAACCAACATCTTGGGTGAGACCAAACAGCAAGATTCATGTTGGACAACAAGAAGAGGAATAACTTAAGAGTTATCGGCATTCCAGAAAAAAAAAAAGAATCACACAAGTGCACAGAGGAAATAGTTGAAGAATTGCTGAAAGAAAATTGTTCTAACATCCTGAAAAGTGAAAAATATAAACATTCAAGAAGCTCAACGAACTCCAGTAAGGATAGACCCCTAAAGAAAATCACTGAGACATATCATAATCAAGCTCTCCAAAATCAAAGATAAGGAGACACTCCTGAAAGCAGCTAGGGAAAAGAGAAGTGTTACATACAAAGGCAAGCAAATCAGATTAAGCTCGGATTTCTCAGCAGAAACCATGCAGGCAAGAAGACAATGGGTAGACATATATAAAACACACTGAAAGAAAAAAAACTGCCAACCAAGAATCCTTTAGCCAGCAAAGCTATCAATCAAAATACGATGGTGTAATCAAAACATTCCAGGATAAACAGTAGCTAAGGATTTTGCCAAAGCCAATCCTGCACTACAAAACATCCTAAAGAGAGTTCTGAGGACTGAGAAACAAGAACAGACAACAACCAGAGATTGACATACGTGGCAGGACCTCCCTGAATTAAATCAACAGAAGGAAGAGTTGAGAACAGAACAAAATTATAAGAACAAACTCAGAAAATCTGGGAGGTCAGCCTATGATCAAAACAAGAACAATGTAAAAGAAGGTAAACACACAGGAACAGAGATCCAGATGATGAGAAGGTCAGGTAGATTACAGGATAAAATAGACTGCACTAAATGGAGAGAAAAGTTAATGGACTATAAGGCAAACTCAAAGAAAATTAACACTTTACAACATACCAAGAAAATGAAAATCCAAGAATAATATGGAAACATTAAAATTATGGGGAAACTCACAAGAAAGGACACAAAAAGCATGAGCTCAACAAAGGAAGACACACAGAACAAAGAAAGCAGCAACACCACAAAAAAACAAGCATAATGGTAGCAATTAATCTATACCTATTGATAATTACACAGAATGTAAATGGATTAAATGCATGTGTTAAGAGACAGAGAGTGGCAGAATGGGTAAGAGAACAAGATCCTTTAATATGCTATCTGCAAGAGACATCTCACACACAGAGACAAAAACAGAGTAAAATCAGAGGATGGAAAAAAATATACCAAGCTAATTGCTATAAAAAAACAAACAGGAGTGGCAGTACTAATCTCTGATAAAATAAACTTTAAGGCAACAACCAGCATAATAGATAAAGATGGACATTATCTCATGATTAAAGGGACAATTGAACAAGATGAAATAACCATAATAAATATCTATGCACCCAATGAAAGAGCTCCAAAATATATAAAGCAAACTCTAATAGATTTGAAGAAAGAAATGGATGAATCTACAATGTTAGTGGGTGATTTTAATACACCACTTTAAAAAATGGATAGAGCAACCAGAAGGAAACTTGATAAAGACACAGAAGAACTAAACAACACAATCAGCCAACTGGACCTCACAGATGTGTACAGAGCATTCAACCCAACAACAGCACAATACACATTCTTTTCTAGTGCACATGGAACAATCTCCAGAATAGACCATATCTTAGACAACAAAAAAAATCTACATAAATTTACAAATATCAAAATACTACAAAGCATCTTCTCAGACCACAATGCTGTCAAATTAGACATCAACAATAGGAAGACCAAGGAAATCAAGTGAAATACATGGAATATGAATAACACCCTGCTGAAAAGCAACTGGGTAGTAGAAGAAATTAAACGTAAATTCACAAAGTTCCTAGAAACAAATGAGAACAAAAACACAACATACCAAAATTTTGGAACATGGCAAAAGCGGCGCTGAGAGGACAATTTATTGCAATAAACGCACACATCCAAAAAGAAGAAAGAACCAAAATTAATACATTAACACAGCATCTACAACAATTAGAAAATGACCAACAGAGGGAACTTACAGCCACCAAAACAAAAGAAATAATAAAGATGAGAGCAGAAATAAATGAAATAGAAAACAGAAAAACTATAGAAACAATCAACAAGACAAGAAGCTGGTTCTTTGAAAGGATTAACAAAATTGACAGACCATTGGCAAACCTAACTAAAGAAAAGAGAGAGAAGACACAAACAACACGCATTACTTCTAGAGAAGTAAAACCAGTGAAGCTTATGTTTGTATATAGGTGCAGAGACATTTATCTCAAAGAAATGGCCTACACAGTTGTAAAGGCAAATTCCAAGTCCATGTATCAGATGTCAGGCTGGAGGTTTCTCCTGACTCATGTAGCTGTAACAATGATGAACCCAAGATTGACAGGCCAGATGGCAGGCTTCTGGCTGGAGAAGTGAATGAATTCAAGATCAGCAGCTATGGTGGCAAACTGCTAATGACTCTCAGGATTGACAGGCAGTACCCCAGGCCACTGGTTCAATTCCAAAGAACCAGATGTTGTTAGATGATGAGCCAAGTGCAGGATCCAGACCTGGCAAAATGCAAGCAAGTTTTGCCAGAGCATACTCATATATCGGAAACAAGCCACACCCCCTATAAAACATCCTTTCGATTGATTGGCTGCTCATAGTAGATACCATCATGGAAGTGATTACATTATATTAGATTTCCTTGGGGGTGTGGCCTGCTCCCAATATAATGGACGCTGCAGGAAAGACTCACTCTCCTTCCTGCTGGATCTGTATCTCTCATCTTGGTCATCTGCCCACTCCGATTCTTTGAACATGAGCCAGTAGTCTGCTGTATTGTGTGCTTGCCTGCTAGGTCTGCCCACTGAGGGTGTCTGGAAAGACCGCACACCCACTAGAGGGTCCTGCACCCCTGCTCCTGTCACCCTGGCTCCTGTACTCTGCGCCACTAGTTCTGCAGCACACCCTACCAGGCCTTGGTTGCCTGTAAACCTTCGTGCTCAGATTTGGTATCCCTGCCTTCCGGGCCCACTCACTGATCCTGGTTTGCCTGGCCCACACTCTCAGTGTGAGCCATTTCCTTGATGTAAATTTCTCTGTCTCTGTCTCTCTCTCTGTATGTATGTGTGTACATATATATATATACACACACAAGTTTCAAGGAGCTCTGATGAATCGGGCTGCTAACCTTGAAGGTCGGCAGTTCGAAACTACCAGCCATTCCGCAGGTGAAAGATGAGGCATTCTGCTCCTGTAAAGATCTGCAGCCTTGGAAACCCTGTGCAGGGTCACTATGAGTCGGAATTGACTCCATGGAACTTAACAACAACAACGTACAAGTTGCACTGGTTTTGTTTTTCTAGATAACCCAGTCTAAGACAGCAGGTTTAATAAACATTGTTCAACACTCAACATCCTCATATAGCAATATAACAATTTCCAAATAATGCTTTGAATATAGTTAAACATAATATAATTCCATTATTCAGATAAGCAAAATGGTAAATAATGGACAAAATCTAGAAAGCTTAGATATTGCCCATTAAGTTTACCAATTAAATAATAATTATTGTTGTTGTTGTTGTTAGGTGGCATCAAGTCAGTACCGACTCATAGAGACCTTATGCTCAGCAGAATGAAACACTGCCCGATCCTGGGCCACCCTCACTACTGTTGCCACGC
>NW_006408682.1:3007008-3042013 GCF_000296735.1 Chrysochloris asiatica
TCCATCTCATTGGGGGTCTTCCTCTTTTTCTCTGACCCTCCACTTTACCAAACATGATATCCTTCTCCAGTGACTGGTCCCTCCTGACAATATGTCCAAGTATGAGAGACAAAGTTTGGTCATCTTGGCCTCCAAGGAGTACTCGGGCTGCATTTCTTCCAAAACAGATCTATTGGTTCTTTTGGCAGCCCATGGCACTTTTAATAGTCTCTTCCAACACCGTACTCAAATAATAATAGTAATAAAAAAATACCAGATCAGATAAGCAGCACTCCAAAAGAATTCTAGAGCAGGTACACAAAAATAATTTTAGCATTTGATCCAAATAGCATTGAAAGTAACTGCTGTAAATGTCACAGTCCAATCCAGATCATACCTCATCATAAAATGGAGTTTACCTCCAAAATGGAGGCAGTATTGCAAATGCCAAAATGTACCAACATAAGGCTAAGAATACGAGATCCACAACAAGATTTATAGACTTCCAGAAAAGTGAAGTAAGGCATAAAATGAAGCAGGGGAAGAAAAAAAGAACTACTCAGGGAGAAGTATGTACCCAAAGAATCTGCCTTTTCTCCATGAATACAAAAACAGTCTGGCTCACCTTAATCCTCAGGCTTAACACATCAGTGAGAATTACAGACACTTGTTTTTGCCCATCCCCTTGGTTCTGAATATTGTCCTCTTTTAAAATGTGCTCAAGGGAAAATGTCTAAGACTGTGAAACCTTTGTGTGTGAAGGACAGTATTCTTATTTAAAGGGTTTTCTATTACTGTCAGTTTTAGATATTGAACTCTTTCTAATATAAAAAACAATCCGGAATGTCTTTTTATATTGGAACACTAGTGAATTATGCTAATGTTCTATGAAGTATTACTTAATAGGTTGTAAAGCTATAACTTTGTAAATTGTACCATACTCTAGACCAGTGTTTAAGTGTTTTCTTTTGTTTGTTTTTAAAATTCATTATCACCTCTTTTTGTAGACACTTAATGTATTTTTAGAGGATTTTAAATTTTACTTTCTTCCTAATCACAAAATTGTAACACTACAGATATACTGCATTCCTGTTAATGTATTGTGACCCTATGGAAGACCACGAACTATGGAATATCTAACATTTATTTTGCATTACCTCCAAGAATCATCTTTCCTGTCTCATTCAGAATAATATGTATATATTTTACTTGCAACCACAATGAAATCCTATTGAAGCAGCCTTCAAGAAATCAAACAGCGTATTTCATTGGGCAAACTGACTACAAAAGACCTCTTAAAAGTGTTCAAAATCAAAGAATCATTTTGAGGCCTAACATGCACCTGATGCAGCCATGGTATTTTCTATTGCTTCATATGCATGCAGAAACTGGACAATGGACAAAGAAGACCAAAGAAGAATTGATGCATTGGAATTATGATGTTATTGCATCCTAACTCCTATACAACTCCTATACCTGTGGGTGTTAATCACATTGAAGAATAGGATTTTCTTTGTTTTGTTAATGAGGCCATAGCAGTGTAAGTTGTTCCATAAACCTACTCACTTGTGAGCTATGAGAAACAGCATAGATTCAGAAATAAGAATGCACAAACAGGGGACGGTAGATACCATGTGGGATTCATGGGCTATGAATATTGAAGAATATTGGGCTAAAGAAACTGAGACAAAACTTTCCCCTAGAGTCGACAGAGAAAGTCTTCCAATAGAGCTGATGCCCAAAATTAGGACCCAGTGTGGTGCTGCAGGTTAATTCACTGGACTGCAAAGTCATTTCAACCACAAGGTCCACAGTTTAAGCCCACCAGCAGTTCCTATGAAATCCTATACAGGGTCTCCATGGGTTGGAACTGACTTGATGGCACTTAACAATACAGCAAGTCTCCTAAACTGTGAAAAAATTAATTTCTCCTCTTTAAAGTCACCTACTTGTGATATTTTTATTACAGCAGCAAAATTAATTCAGCATCCTGAAGAACAGGAGAATCTGACTCCTTGAGATTCCAGGTATTTCGTTCTTCAAGGGCTAATGAAAATGTTTCTCCCTGTGAAGAACTCAGTGGATTTTCCACCATGGTGGAACTTCACTAGTAAGCATGAATATGTTGTAGACCATGCTGACCAGGTCAGGAGTTCCGGCCCACATGGGCCCGAGTATGGTGGACCGTACAGGCCGCAGGCTCTGAGGACCAGACTCTGGCCACCTAGCAGATTTAGCAAACTGTCCCTCATCTGATTGTTTAGTTGTTCTTGTTAATAATTTCATACATGAGCCCTGGATGTCCACAGAGAAATGCAATATTCCCCTAAGTTTCTAAGGTCAAGATTTTCCCCTTAGAACCAAGGCAGTAAAACTTCCTCAGAGGACGAACAAGGACAGGTTTACTGGGATTAAGCAGGGAGGCTCCGGAGAGGAACTGCCCAGGGTATATTCACTTGGGGTGGAGTGGTAAATTCTGGGAATATGGGATTAAGGACAATGGGGGCAACTCCCTCGGACCACCCTGGGTTCAATCAGTTTGATCCAAGTGAAGGTTAAATCTAGTAAGGAAGAAAGGAATATTGGTTTAAGTAAGGTTTACTGGCTTAACTTATCTTAAAGATTGTCTCTGTGAATCATTAAGCATTGTCTTATCTGAATAATCCCATTCTTCTTCTGTAAAGATCTCTTCCTTAAAAAAGTTAATAAAAGACTGGGGTAGAGATAGTTCTGTGTGCATTCTTGGCAGCAGGACTATCTGCCTGTCAGCTTGTATCCATTCTGGTCTCTGAGTGTTTCTTTCTCTCTCGCCTCTCCAGACATCCCACCTAGAGTTAGTTTTGGGTGCAATGTCTGCCACCGAACAGTCTGTCTGGCAGCTTGCATCAAACCTGTGTCTCTTGTCTTCTTTGTATCTGTTTTCTCTGCCTTCTG
This sequence comes from Chrysochloris asiatica, assembly GCF_000296735.1. NCBI lineage: Eukaryota > Metazoa > Chordata > Mammalia > Afrosoricida > Chrysochloridae > Chrysochloris > Chrysochloris asiatica. The sequence goes on from NW_006408682.1 coordinate 3,009,922, forward strand.
TGTGTCTGTTTTCTCTCTCTCTCTCTCTCTCTCTCTCTCTCCTCTCCTCTCTCTCTCTCGCCATCATCGCAGGATACCCCATCTTCGGGTACTCACCCCCTTGCCGAGGCCAGACCCCAGCATGAATACACTGCAGCATGGGTGGGGAACCTTGTTTCTGCCAAGGGCCATTTGTGTATATATATAATATAATTCATGGGCCTTACAGAATTATCAACTAAACAATAGCCTACTATATACCTGGTCAATCAATTAACTCAGCCCCAATATGTAGAGCTCTGGTAGCGTAGTGGTTATGAATCGGGCTGTGAACCTTAAGGTCAGCAGTTTGAAACTACCAGCTGCTCCATGGGAGAAAGATGAGGTTTCTACTCCAGTAAAGATTTACACCCTCAGAAACCCTGTACAGGGTTGCTATGGGTCAGAACCGACTTGACGGCACTTAACAACAACAACAACAAATGTGATGGCTGAAGTCCTAGTGTGGTGCTACAGGATAACCACTGAACCATAGTTTAATTTGAACCACAAGGTCAGCAGTTAAAATTCTCCAATCACTCCTTGAAAACCCTATACAGGGTCACTATGAGTTTAAATTGACCCAATAGCACTTAACATTTGTGATGGCTAGAACTGAGGATGCTTTGGCAAGGCCAGACTGAATAATTTCACTGTGGGTTAATGAGCTGGACTGCAATGTTGGTTGGAACCACAATGTGAGTGGTTTAAACTCACCAGCCACTCTTTGAAAACGCTATACAGGAACCAACTCAATATAAGACCTGCAGGCCAGACATTCCCCAGCCCTGCTTTACAGGTCCACTGTGAATGGACTGATTTTATGATTTAACAGTTTTAACATGAACACTCAAAACTATATTCCAAGATTTACTCTTAGTTTACTACAGATGATATGATGGTGGTGTGCCATCAGTCATTCTGACTCATATGAACATGTATAGGGTTACTGAGGCTATAAATCCTTAAGGAAGCACAAAGCTTCATCTTTCTCCAATGGAGCAGCTGGTGGAGTTGAACTGCTGACCTTGCAGTTAACAACCCAATAAGTAGCCCAGTTGAGTTTTAATTGCAGTGATTTGGAATAAGGCAGTGTACTCTACTCACTAGACATAAAATTTCACTTCAAGTAAAATTGCCTCTGTAATAGGGTCCAACCTTCCTCATTCAAAAGATCTCTCCTTCTCCAGCCTTCTATGACCCTCTGTTACAAGGGATCCAAATTAGACTCAGAAAGCTACTAAAATTGGCCAAAGGGTTAGGGGAAATGAGGGAGACGTACAACCAAAAGGGAATGAGAATAAAAGAGAGGAGAGACAGTGAACAACCTCCTGCTTCTCCCAAAGGGGATCTTTTGCCAGACATTGAAATTCTCTCCAAGTAGCTTTAGCAAACATGGGTCCTTTTCACATAGTATGTCAAGGGATTTCATTTGGAACTTTGAAATACTTTGCAAGTACAGAATTGTACAGCTCTGCTACAAACAGGAATCTGATATTTATGATTAATTAACACTGAAACAGAAGCTCCAGGTCACAGACTGTCTGTGATTACAAATGTAGAAAATATAGTCAGCAGAATGCAACCTTCCATACATGACCCTTAAACCATACTTACTTTCTGGACGACTCATGTGGGACTAATAGTCTTTTATACAGTTATCTGCTTATGTATGTATTTCTTCTTTTTCCTATTAAATTAGAAGCTTCTTGAGGGCAGAAACTGTATTTTGTTTATTTATGTATTCACCACAGAGTCTAGGAAATATGGCAGTAAGCACATATTTTAACTTTTAATTGGGATTTAGGCAGATTATAGAGCAAGTTAGTTTTCCATTCAGTTGTTTGTACACAATTTGTTTCATGACATTGATTGCAATCCCCACAAAATAGCGGTACTCTTCGTACTTCTTCCCTGTGTTGACAATTTCTATTTATTCTGCTTTCCTCTCCCTTCATTCCATCTGAGATTTTGTTATTGTTAAGTGCTGTGGAGTCCATTCTGACTCCTAGTGACTCTGTATAGGGTTTCTGAGGCTTATAAATCTTTGAGGGAACAAAAATCTTCATTTTTCTCCTGTGGAGTGATTGGTGGACTCAAACTTCCAACCTTGTGGTATACAGTCCAGTGCTTATCCTGAATCACTATGCTCCCATCTAAGCTTTATCACTGGGCAAATGCTGCCCTTGTGACGTCTTATGGATGATTATTCTGAGGTGTGTATCTCTCTAATGTTACTGTTTATTGTCTGTCTACTGTTTGGATGAGAGTTGAATCACAGAGGTGAGTTTAGTTCTGGTCTAAAGAGCCATGGGAGTTCCACTAATTTTATTAATTGTTCCTTAATGTGTCTGAGTAAAACTGTACTCCATTAAATTCCAGGGGTGGGTTTTCAAAAGAAGATTGCCAGGACTGTCTGCCAAGGTGCCTCTGGGTGGACTTGAACCTCCAACCCTCTAATTAGCAGCTGAGCACATTAACCAATTGAGCCACTTAGGAATGCCAACTTATCCTTACCAGTGCATTATACTAGTTCAGGATATTGAGTGCCTCGGTGACACAGTTATGCAGTGGACTGCTAACCAAAAGTTGGTGATTAAAACACACCCAGGGTTGCCTTGGAAGCATTCCTGGAAGTCTGCTTCAAAAGATCACAGCCATCAAAACTGTACAGAGCACAGTTCTACTGTGACACATGTGAGATCATCATGAGCCAAATCAACTCAACAGCAATTGGTTTGGATTTTCAGGATACAGAAATAATCATCTCAACCAAGATATCTAGTAGGGCAATGCTTTTGGAAACATTACTTTTGATGTCACTGTAAACAATAGATTTCATAAGATAAGAAATATCCCTCAAATAGGCAGAAATAGAAAAGCTAAAGAATAAGACGATTTGGGGGGAAACAGGAAGTGACAAGAAAAAAAAAATCATAGTCTTTTTCTTTAACCCTACCATCTACCTCTAGATCACTTGGTCCAGTCATGCACCAAGAAGATGGAATCTATCTCTGGGCATTCAGTCCTGGAGAACAGATCTATGACTAGAAATAGGTGGGGAATAGAAATGTAAACCTCCCATCCTCTTTGCTCAGATCTTACCTGTTTGGATTTTCCCTGGTTACAAACACCAGAAAATAAAATATACAGGTCTGAAAGTATCTGACCTTCTCCCAGATCCTTAGTGTATTGTTATTGTTGTTAAATGAAGTCAAGATGCTTCTTGCCCATAGCTAACCTGTATAGGGTTTCTGAGGAGCGGCTGGTGGGTTTGAACCACCAACCTTGCAGTTCAAACTAACCTTGAGATTCAAACTGATCTTGCAGTCTAGGGCATTATCCTGCAGCACCACCCTGGAAAAGTACTCACTCAAATGGACTCTAGCTTTAAAATAGTGCATTTGTCTCTAAAACTCCTATCTTTTGTTTATTTCTTCTTATTTCCAGGCTTGAATACTTGGGAGAGTTACATCATGACTTTATGTTGCAAACCTGTCAATGACTGATTTAAGACTTAAAAGGAGGCAAAACCCTGACAGTTGTATGAATGCTGATATCGCTGGAGACTTTCCGGAGGCTTCAGGTACTGTTCACTCAGGGTTCCATGAAGGCTTAGGCCAGCGCTAGAGGCAGATTAGCAAACGAATATCTGAGAACTTAAAAAAAACTGTCAGTGTAGCTGTGTTTCCCCGTATCTTTAAAAGCATGGATATTTAATTTTTTTTTAAAGCCCTCTCAAAAAGCTAAGAGGCTGTGGGAAGAGATGATTCTCTTCTCTTCCTTTAAATATGTCATCTAAAAGACAGAAGTGTATGTGTGTGTGTGTGTGTGTGTGTGTACATGTACGCCGTTTGATAAAGCACACAAGGAAATGTTTTTCCTTTCCTTTTGGCAAGCAATAGCAAAAATCAAATGAAGTAAGGCCATGGCACTTGATGTTTTATCTTAAGCCCAGGCTGTGTTGATCACACAGACATTGTTGGGTGAGTTGAACTTATCTGGTGATGGTGGACAAACACTCAAACAGTCTTGAGGCCAGGGCCTCAAAAAATAGCATGTACCCACATGTAACCTTTCTAAGGTTACAAAACCTTAGAAAGGCAAATTATCAACCAATGGACCACAGCAACACCCTCTGTTCTAGGCTGATTGTCACTTCAGAACTATACTGAGGAGGGTGATGGTTTCTTGAGATCAAAGTCAGACATAAAAGATAGGAAGAAGAATTCACTGGGGTTTCTCTTTTCCATTATTCAACAAGGCAACAAGAGCTGAAGGACAATAGTCAGATGAGCGCCTGGCCAGTAGGAAAGGCTCTCGCTGTCTCAGGAATATGAGCAGCCAGTCCCAAGGCTGCTTAGAAGTCTTTGTGATGATCTGGCTAGGGAAATCTTTAGGGGCTGCAAAGAATATTCATATTGTTAATGTTGGCTGCCCTCAAGTAGGACCCCAATTGCATGGTGATCCCACAGGAACCCTAAGATCGGTTGTGAATCTGATCATTGTGATGTATACGTTTTCATTGGCTGATTTTCACAAGTCTTTCTTTCTAGCCTGCCTTAGTCTAGAAGCTTTGTTGTAATCTATTCAACATCATTATGGTGGTGATTGTGCGCCGTGGAGTCTGTCCCCACTCATAAAGACCCTGCATAGGATTTCTGAAGCTATAAATCTTTACAGGAGCCGAAAGCCTCATTTTTCTCCTGCAGACCAGCAGGTAGTTCCAAACTGTTGACCTTGAGATTAGCAGCCCAACTCATAACCACTACGCTACCAGAACTCCTTGTTCAGCATCATAGCAACACACAAGTATCCACTGATATTGTGGCTGTGCATGTGTGGCACAGTGGGTTAATGCACTGGACTGTAAGGTCAGTTTGAACTGCAAGGTCAGCTGTTCAAGCTCACTGGCTGCCCCTCGGAAACCCTATATAGGATTGATATGAGTTGAAACCGACAAGATGGCACTTAACAATAACAACAACATGAGATATACTTACCAGGAACTGAACCAGGATGTCCTCATAAAAGGCAAGATATTTACCTAGTTTCTCACTGCAAAGAATCACCTCATTCACATGCTCATTCAACAAGTATGTATTGAGCACTTACTCCATTCAAAATGCTAGGCATCCAAAGAAGAGAGAAGCTGACAAGGTTCTGCCCCCAAGAATCTTCAAATCTAGCAGGGAAGCAACACATTGATCAAATAACCACACGCAAAAAGTAACTAGTTATTTCTATTGCAGAAAAGAGATAAGAGGTCATAATAGTATATGACAGGGTCCCTGGGGAAAAGAGATTATTGTTGAGAAATTAAATGTGCCTAGAAGATGAAAAGAATAATTTTTTTCTTAAGGTGATATATCACATTTGTAGAAGTACAAGGAGTTTTGGTATTATTTGTTAGGTAGTTAACCATTGCTAAATGCTTCAACACTAGTCTTTATGACACAAAAAAAATTGCTCTAATTTATGCTGTAAGATAAGCAACAGACTGCAATCCACAAGGTCAGCAGTTCAAACCCACCAGCTACTCCTTGGAAACCCTATGCAGAGTTGCAATGAGTTGAAATGGACTTGAAGCATTTAGCAACAACAACCTATTCCCCACTAGTAAATCTAATCAAAACTAGTGACTACTGACTTAATAAATGTTTGGTAACAGAATCTTCCAAGATCACATCTCGAGTGTAACTTGAACTAATTAACAATTTAGCTGGAGCAGAGAAAAAAATTCACTCCAGGCACTGTCATAGTGAAGACAAAATACAAAGTTCCTAACATAAAAAAAAATTTAAAAACCTATGTCCTGAAGGAAACTTAGTACCTAGAATGATTTTATAGAGGTATAATTTAATTTTAATTGTCACATTTTAAATCATGGAAATGCTTAATGAACTCTAACTGCATAGGTCACACAAAAGGAACCATGAAAAATTAGGATTTATTGGTCTAGTTACTCAGTAATTTATGGCGCATTTTCATTAGACATTGCCATCAATAATATCAACAATTTAAAATATCTGAATCTGTTTTCCATATGTACAAACTATATGTTATATTATTACGTTTACTTCAGTGGACATTTGCAGCTACTATGGTAGTTTGCAAAAAATGACCCTAGCTCTTTATCCTGCTCTGATTCCAAATTCTTTGCCATATCACTTTGCTATGTTTTCCCATTATGAGTCTGTCATTCCGGCTAAGAACCCAGTCATGTGAATGAGCCCAGGTAAGATCAGCAGGGCTACCTAGTCCCCATTCCGGATATGTGAGCAATAAAAGCTTATCACTGCATGCCACAGGAGGCGTGAGGTGGTTTGTTATGTGTATTATTCTGGCAATAGATAAGTAAAACAACTACCATCTGTTATAGATTGAATTGTGTTTCCAAAAAATAAGTGTTGAAGTCCGAACTCCTGTATGGACACAGAGAATTTTCTTTTTATGTTAGTGAGGTCAAATGACAGTAGGGTGGGTCCTTAACCTAATCACTTTGAGTTATAAAAACTCAGAACAGAGACACAGAAAAGGGAAACAGACATGAAAGAAAGTCAAGAAACACTAAAACTCACTGGGCTACGAACAAGAAAGGACTTCTTTTTAGATCCATGTTCTGAATTCAGACTTCTAGCATCCTGAACTGCTAGAAAGTAATTATCTGTTCTTTAAAGCCACCCATATCATGTGGCAGCACTAGGTAAGACACCGTTAAAATAGAATCATCCTCTTTCCAGAACACTGGTGTGGCGCTGTACGATCAGCACTGAACTGTGAACCACAGGGTTAGCAGTTCAATCCCACTAGCTGCTACTCAGAAACCCTATATAGGGTTACTATGAGTTGGAACCAACTTGACAGTGCTTAACAACAATGCTTAGGTCCACAATGAACACTTCTGGAAGCAGCCATCAAGAACTCAAACAACACATTGCATTAGGCAAACCTGCTGCAAAAGATCTCTTTAAAACAGTTTGAGAAACCAGGTGCACGTAGTCCAAGTCACGGCATTTTCAATTGCCTTATACGCATGTGAAAGTAAGACAATGGTTAAGGAAAACCAGAGAAAAATCTATAATGGTATTGGAGAAGAATACTGAAAGTACCATGGGCTGCTAGAACAACAAACAAATCTGTCTTGGAAGAAGAACAGCCAGAAAGTTCTTTAGTACATCGAGGATGGTGACAGTTCATCTCTCATACTTTTCACATGTTGTCAACAGGGACCAGTCCCTAGAGAATGACATCATGCTTGTTAAAGTGGAGGGCAAGTGAAGAAGAGGAAGACCTCCAGTGAGGTAGACTGACATGGTGGCAGCAGCAATGGGCTCAAACATGACAAGTGTAAGGATGACACACATTGGGCAGTGTTTTGTTCTGTTTGGCATAGGGTAGCTATGAGTTGGAACCAACTTGACAGCACATGACAACCTGTTACCCTCCTGAAAACTTCTACACACTGATTAATCCAATTTTCTGTTCTTCCTTTCCTATACTTGGGTGAGTAAGTAATTTTGAGAAAACTATATGGTAGCGTAGTGGTTACGAATCGGGCTGCGAACCTTAAGGTCAGCGGTTCGAAACTACCAGCCGCTCCATGGGAGAAAGATGAGGCTTTCTACTCCCGTAAGGATTTACACCCTCGGAAGCCCTGTACAGGGTCACTATGGGTCGGAACCGACTCGACGGCACTTAACAACAACATACAACCACTTAGACTGATGTTACTAGAAATTGAGGATATCTAGTATTGTCAGGTATGGTGCTACAGGATAAGCACCAGACTGCCAACCACAAAGTTCTCTCTCTGTCTCTCTTTCATTCTCTATTTATTTTGGTAAAATGCCTAGTCTTCCTCATAAGCCTGTCTGGTGGAGAGAGAATGGTCAAGGAGATCAGATTTGATCTACTTAGACAAATATGACAAACTCAAACCTCTTCAATATGCAAAGAACCCCTCATGATATGAAGTCTCTTAAAGCCAGTTGGCATCAAGTAGACTCCAACTTGATGTGTTGACTTGTGTTTTAGAGTACAATTGTTCCCATAGGACTTTCAATGGTTGTGATCTTTTGGAAGGGGATTCCTAGGACTTGCTCTCAAGGTACTTCTGAGTGGAGTCAACCCTCCAATCTTTAGGTTAGCAGTAGAGTCTGTTAAGCATTTGCACCACCCAGGGACTCCTTAAGTTTCTTCAGGTCTTGTTTTCAAGGTCCTGTCTTTGGTTTCTTTGGTCCTCAGGATCGTGAAGAAGATACTGTAGAATTCATGTGCATCCACTGGATCCTTGGTGTTCTTTGCTGAAGAGTACCTGCTCTGAACTGTTCTTTGATCTGTAGCTATTTGGGTATGTGACACAGTCCCATCTGCCTTTTCAGAATGGCATTCTGGTACTCATGGCTTGAGTCCATCGTCCCAATCCTCATTCTTCAATAATGGGGTCACATACATATTAGGCCTCTTCCTTCTGACCACTATCAGCCCAGTGACCCCTCAGCATCTCTACAACCCCTCAGTGAGGCACACACAAATTTTTGAAATCTCTGCACACTACATACATGTTATGGGACCGAAAGGTACTGGGCCAGGCTCATCATCCTGATGCTATTTCCACCTCAGCCATTCCACACTAGATGAGACAGAGTTCTGACCCAAAGCCTGATGTTGTCCTTAGGTATATCTAAGTTTTCCAAAGTCATTTCCAGCACAGTATTCTAGAGTTCCTTCATACTTATAAAGATGTTCCTAAAAGTGCATCCCCTTTACTTTCTGTACAACCTAACTAACTGAAGTAATGGGATTCTCTTTTAATTCTCCTTCTCTTGTTTTCTGTCTCCCTCTATCCCAATTCATGTCTCATGGCTCATCCTTAATGGCAGATAAGGTGCACAGAAAGAAACTGATATCAACATAAGAGAATGATGTAATATCATGAGACATTTCAAAAGAAACATTTCTTTTATCCAAGAAGTTACTCAAATTATCTTAGGAAAAAGCATGCAATACATATGCTTAATATTGTTCAAATGTTTCATTGCATCTTAGTCTGGCTACATTGGTACGGGATCAGGCAGTGTTTTGTTCGGCTGTGCACAGGGTCGCTATGAGTTGGTAACAACTCAATGGCATCTAACAACAACAACAAATACAAAACAAAGTATCATTATTAATAATTTCAAGGCAGTGACAAACCAAACAAAAATCAAACCCATTCTGTTGAGTAGACTCTGATTCATAGCAACCCTATAAGAACAGTCCCACAAATTCTCAAGGTGTCAGTATTTATAAAAACAGGCTGCCATATCTTTGTCCTGTTGAACGACTGATGGTCTTCAATCACCCACATTTCAGTTAACCACTTAACCACTGCACCACCAGGGATCCTTCAGACAATGGCAGTACAGCATTAAACCAAATATGGGCACAAACTCATAAAGTCAGCCAAGACTGCAGTCATGCTAGAAAACAATCTCATGAAAGTTGCTTTCAAATCCATTAGAGGTGGGTGGGCTGAAACATCAAAGAAATCAACCTGTGGAATTTCACATATGATTAATTTTCAGATACAAGGTAAAAAGATCCTCAAATTATTCAACCTCCACTGATCTGTCACTTTCTTGTACTGTGATGGCTTGCACGTTGCTGTGATTCTGGAAGATATGTCACAGATATTTTAAATACCAGCAAGGTCACCCATGGTGGACAGATTTTAGCTGGGCTTTCAGACAAAGGTCTTGTGCAGCAGATTTGCCTAATACAATGTAATACATCATTTAAGTTCTTGACTGTTGCTTCCATTAGTGTTGATGTTGGATCCAAGCAAAATGATGTCTTTGACAACTTCAATCTTTTCTCCATTTATCATGATGATACTTATTGGTTCAGTGATGAGGATGTTTGTTTTCTTTACCTTGAAGCATAAACCATACTGAAGGCTGTGGTCTTTGAACTTCATCAATAAGTATTTTAAATCCTCTTCGCTTTCAACAAGCAGGATTGTATCATATTGCAATTTGTTAATGAGTCTTCCTCCAATACTGATGCCATGTTTTTCTTCATATAATCCATTTTCTTGGATTACTAGTTCAGCATACAGACTAAGTATGGTGGAAAAATATAACTCTGAAACACACCTTTCCTAACTATAAACCATTTAATGTTTTCTGTTTCTGTGTAACAACTGCCTCTTGGTCTATGTACAGGTTCCTCATAAGCACAGTAAGTGTTCTTGAATACTCATTATCTGCAATGTTGTCCATAGCTTGTTGTTGTTGCTGTTGTTGTTGTTAGGTGCCATTGAATCAGTACTGCCTCATAGTGACCTTATGCACAGCAGAACAAATGATCCACATAATCAAAAACCTTTGCATAGTCAATAAAATAAAGGTAAACATCTTTCTAGTATTCTCTTCTTTCAGCCAAGATCCATCTGATGTCAGCAATGATATCCCTCATCCCATTTCCTCTTCTGAATCTGGTTTGAACATCTAGAAGGTCTCTGTCAATTTATGGTTGTAGCCATTTTTAGGATCTTTTACTTGCATGTACTATTAAGGATACTGTCCAATGATTTCTGCATTCCATTAGGTCACCTCTCTTTGGAATGGGCACAAATATGGATCTCTTCCAGTCAGTTAGCCAGGTAGTTGTCTTCCAAATTTCTTGGCATAGATGAGTGAGTGCCTCCAGTGCCTCATCAGTTTGTTGAACGATTTCAATTTTTATTCCATCAATTCATGGTGCCTTGTTCTTTGTCAATGTTTTTAAACTTTTTGTATAATTCATATATATGAGTCATATACCATCTTTGAAGTCTAGATGTGTCACTATAGGATAAATACTGGGCTGCTAACCACAAGATTGGCAGTTCAAACAAACCAGCCACTCCTCAGAAACTCTATAGAGGACCACTATAAGGCAGAACAGACTCCACAGCACTTAACAACAGCTAGCATTATAAGGAGTGTGTAACAGTAAAGGTGGTATGTGGTTGTTGTTAAGTGCTGTCCAATGTGTACCAGCTCACAGCAATCCTGTATAGGGTTTTCAAGGAGCAGCTGGTGGGTTTGAACTCCCAACCTTGTGGTTAACAGTCTAGTACTTATCCTATAGCAACACACTAGGTCTCCAAGGTAGTATATGTAAATGGTATACATGTGAAGTATGCAGAAAGAGTTTGGGATCCTGTTAGCCATCTTAAAGAGTCAGCATCAAACAATATATGAATCCATCAGTAGGTGTTTAATGTTAGTACAAACTAATACAATCCAGATTTCTACATATAAATATTTACTAAGGAGCTCTGATAGCATAGTGGTTACGAATCGGGCTGTGAACCTTAAGGTCAGCAGTTCGAAACAACCAGCGGCTCCGTGGGAGAAAGATGAGGCTTTCTGCTCCCATAAAGATTTACAACCTCGGAAACTCTGTTCAGGGTTGCTATGGGTCAGAACCGACTCAACGGCACTTAACAATAACAACAACAATGAGATTGGATCTATTATTGCCAGGGGACAAATTTATGATGACTTAGCATTTGATCAGTTAATAGTAAGTCCGGTATACTGTATGGTGGTAGTCATATGAAGATGTATCTACATGTCTCCACCACAAAAAGGGCTCTAAGACATTGTGGGATAACCACAAAAGCAACAGCCAATGTCTATTGAATTCTAAGTGCTCTATGTGGCAATGGTGGTTCTGTAGTGGAATTCTGATCTCGTATGCTACAGACCCTGGTTCAAGTTGCAGTGACTGCATCTTTTGAGCAACCTTCACCCACTGTCAATGGCACCTCTGGGTGGGCTTGAACCACTGACATTTCTGCCAGTAGTGTTAAACCATATGCACCACCAGGGACATCTATGTGCTCACCCACTTATCTTTTCAAGAGCCTTGTAAGAGAGATAATTCTATTATCTCTATTTTACAGATGAGAAAATTGAAGTATATAGAGGTAAAGCCACCGGATGTATATCACCTACAAGAGTAGTAAGTGGCAAAGCCGTGATTCAGAAACAGTCCAGCTTTGAGCTGGATAAGCAATCTTATCCACATGTTGTACAACTTCTTGGAATCCTGGTGTGGCACTGTGGGACAAGCACTGGGCTGAAAGGTCGGTTTGAACCACAAGGTCAGCAGTTCAAACTCATCAACCTCTCCTTGGAAACCCTATACAAAGTTGCTATGAATAGAAACCAACTCAACAGAAGTTAACAACAACACCAGCATAGGACTTCTCAAAATAAAACCGAAGACAAATCACTAGACTGATATAGCAGCAGTCTAACAGTATTTATTATATTACTTAGAACTAATGATGTGATCTTAAATTACTAGTCAGTTGCACAAGCAATCATAGCCAAAAAGAATTTTATTTTGAATGTACTTGCATTATTAATCTGGTCCTTCACTTTATGTTATCATTACACAACAAAATAAACAGATTAGCAAATGATTATGTGGTACCTGGGAGAGTTACAGATAAGTCACCTTCAAAACAAATTTCTGATAACTTAAGCAGTTAACAAAAATAAACATTCCCAAAGAGCATTTAATGAACTTCCTTGACAATCACCATTGGCTTGTTCCCGGTAGCAGCTCACTAGCTTGCACATTTTTTAACTAGATGCTAAAATGTGCAAGCAAACTCTTCACCTGCTCTCATATTCCAAGCTATGGGTGAATCAAATCATCCTGAGCATTGGGGTCAGCTGCTTTGCTAGGAATTTGAATTACAACAGAGATCTATCTGGTGTAAAGCAATTAAGTCTGACCAGTCATGATGGCCATTTAATGAGTCTCCTTGTGGCAGAAGGGGGTTCACTCTACCTATCTCAAATAGGTTGTGATATGCCATAAAGCTAACATAATAAATAATTTAAGTGCTGAAATCTTCCAGCAGAAAGGCTTTCTTGCTGACTGTGTAGTATCTGACTATACTGTCATAAAGGGAGACAGTGGTGAGGAACCCGCCCACTGATTGGTTAGCTAACAGACAGGGAAATGCAGCACTAAAGATGTGGAGAAAGAGTTAAAACACTGGTTAAGAGTTGAGGGTATCCATGCTTGTACTTAACTTCCATTTATAGGGCACAATGGACAGGTCCTGTCTCCTATGTCAGGCACCTAGAAGGCACGGCCCAAAGATTGAATTAATGGTGAGGAGGCTGTCCTCTAATTACACAAGAACTCACATACTAGTCTATTTAGCCAGCAAAGCCAAGTGGGTTCTATAGATGGTAAATTAGCCCAGTGGGGATTAGGAGACTATTTCTGTGCAAAAGATTTCTTTATTCAAGAGAATAATTGGATATTGAAAAACCATCATGTATTGTATCTTGATTTGAAACTGTCAACTGATATGGAAAGCCTCCTCTCTCCCTGCCCCCCTTTCTTGGGCCCTATGAGTCTTTGCTCATCCAATTATGGGTTTGCCTTCCTGCCACGATGCCCTAAACCCAGGACCCATGACTCATCCCAAACCACCAAGTTGGCCATAAACCCTGTGGCTAGAGTAGCCTGCCCTTATCTGTGTTGTCCATTCAGGTCATTAAAATGGCTCCACGGGGGTAAAAAAAGCATAATAATACTAATTTTTAAAACCTAGCAATAAAAGAACAGCCCACTTTGAAGGCAAAGAAACGTAAGCACTGGCTTTGAGGCAGCAGCCACTAGGAATTAAGGAGAGCACCTATTTTTATAGGGATTGCCTTATTTCAAGCATTCCCTTTGCACATCCACATTCCAAATATATCATTTAGAGAGAAAACACTAGACAAATGCACTGGAAGTTCACAAGTTATGAGGTAATTGCATTAGCACATAGAGAAAAGGGAAAGTATGCACGAAAGCTTGATTGACATTTCTCTGTTTAAAAGGCATTATTTTCCAATACCTGAGCATGCCCAGAGGAGCTGTCTCTGAGCAGCTGTGAAACAGAACCTTTTTACTTCAGGGTTAGTGCAGGGAGCTCATTAGCACTGGCTCTACCCTCAGCTAAACAGCCTTGTTTGCATATTGAAGCAATAGAATGTGAAGGTGTTAAAAAGGAAGAATTGCTGCCGCTACTCCTGACTGACATGTCTATCTGGGCTCTTGTGTTTACAAGTGAATAACGAAGCTGCCCCAAAGCCCCTACTGGGCCTGATTACTATGCAGAGACTTCTTAGATTATGTATAATTGATATCCTTTTTCCCTCCAGCTAACCAATGGCAGCTCTCAAGAGTAATGCTAATTCTCCTGCATCTTACCATCCAAGCAAACACTGGAAATTGCTATCTTTCTTTCTGCTTAATAATTTTTAAAGACCAAAAAAGTGACATTTACATTTTTTAGAAGCACAAATGACTGCACGGTTGGTGTAGGTTTACTGCTTAATAACAATCATTGGATCAAACAGTTGAGATATGGTATTCAGGACTTAGCTTCTGAGAGCAAGAGATTGTGTGTGTGTTCTGTGCTTGATAGAAATACAAGAGCAGCAGTCACTCTGAAAAATATTGCTTTTAATAATCACCCTTCATTAGGGGCAGGGAAGGGGGTGGAAGCCGGTTGTTCAGGTAAGTGAACCCTAAGCATTCCACTCACAGCTTGCATTTGAAACACTTCAAAGATACTGTTACTTGCAATTAATTACTAAACACACCCCTCTTTTACCACCTGCACTGGACTGCAAAGCCAGTTTGAACCTCAAGGTTGGTGGTTCAAATTCACTAGATGTTCCTCAGAAACCTACATAGGGTCGCTATGGATTGGAACCAACTCAATGGCGCTTGACAACAACACATTTGGATGGTTCTTTGGTGTTTTAAGTCTCAGAGGTTAAATGTCAAGGAAAAGGTGATTGATATGTGTGTGAAAAAATCAGGCAAAAGGGACACTGAGTAGTCACATCTCTAACCCTTGCTTGTTGATAGCTCAGAAGAGGCAAAATAAAGGAAAGGTAGACTAGAAGTATGAGGTCCCCATACTCTGGTTTTAGGGAGACTTTTCAGTCTCCAATTCAGTCAAACTCCCTAACATCTTGGCGATGGCATGTTACTTGGAGATTAGAACATATCAGTTTACAGATACCCACCAAAAGGTAATACAACAACTAGTTCAGCTCCAGGGGAGCCCAGCATGATATTGGTGCCTACAGAAGTGACCTGATAGTAGAATTCCCGCAGTCCAGATGCAGTTCCCGAAGCAGCCTCCAAGGCAACAAGGAAAATCAGATTCAAATCGGGAAGAATGATTCATTTTACAAATTTTATTCAGCACCTATTAAAGCCCAAAAGAAACATAACCAAAAGTGTCTCAGAAGCTGAAGATACAATTGTGAACTAGACTGACTGGGTTTCTGCTTCACTGAACTCACTGTCTGGGAGGGAAAGAGACAGTGAAGCTGAAACATTATAATACAGTGTGATGTGTGCCCAAAGGGAGGAGGGTACCCCACTGGGTGCTTTTGGAACACATAGAAGATAGATTATGCATTCTGGGTAATTTGTGTACTCAAATTACCCAGAAGTTTCTGCTTCAAGGCAGAAGATCCCTTGTGCATACAGAATAACTTGATCCCCAGATTCACCCCATAGAAGACTGGAATCAGACCTTAAGAGGAACAATGTTGCTCTAAACCTATTGTGGATTCAGACTAGCAGTCCCTCTCTATTGAACAATGGAAATTATGTACTCTAAATGGTTTCCCTATCCCCTCAATTGCATTTTATGGACTGACTATCCATATAGTCTACTTAAGTGTTTTCAAACTTACCTATGTGCGTAGTTGGGATGCTGCCATTTTGAGAACTATGTTTCTCACTGTGTTGGAGTGGAAATACCCACAGAAGAGAATGAATGTAAAGTGCAAGGTGAAGGGATACATGGTAAAGAATAATAACACTTTTTTGTTGTTTTAATCTCCACCACTAATGCTTGCTTCAGTCTATTCTCAAAGAAGCTCAATTCATCTGGATGTTGTGGTAGAGAAAGAACTAAAGTATTAGAAAGAAGGCAGAAAACATAGTATTTTCATTCAAAATCACATGCTTTATGTGCTGGATCATAAAGCATCCCTAAATTCCTGATGCTTAATCACCCTATGAATTTTAAGAATGACTTGGTTCATCAATCTTAATCATCGCACTTACCATTTGCCTGCATCTTGAGGAAATAGCTTTGAGTTGAAGTTGTAAGAAAACAGCCATTCTCTAGTATGGTGGCTGCCCCATTCCTATGCAGAAGCAGAACAATTGGGTCTAAGGCAGGCCTTAGGGTTAGACCCTAGTGGGAGAAGGGCTCTTTGAAAGTGCAGAGAAACAGGTCAAACATGGCCTAGGTTTCCTGAGTCAATGCACATTTCTTTTCCAGGATACTCTTAAGGGAGGAAAGGAAAAAGGAGAAGCCTCAAGCCCACAAGCTGCTTAGTTGTCAGTGTTATCCAACCCTTCAACATCTCCACAATGTCCTCCTCCCTTACAACCCAGTAGACAAAACTACAGAAGATGTAAAATATCAGCAAAACTGCAAAGTTAAACCTTTTGAGAAAACTCAGGTGTGTTTTATTTGTCATCGATCTCTTTGGAGCTGTTAATCAGTGATTGTAACTCCATACATAGTCCATGAACATACTGATGTGGTTAGCTTCCCAACTCATGGTGACTCATATATGATAGTATGACATGTTGCCTGGTCCATCAACATAGAAGCCTGCATTGTACTCATGTGTTTTAAATGTTGCTTTCTTTGAACGGATTTCAGGATTAAAGCCAATGAATATTCCATTGTGTGCCTTTTATTTTTATTTATATTTTTGCTTAGATTTTCTTCCAGATTGGTTTTCTCCAGGCATTTTCAGAAACTAGATAGATTGTCCCTGCTGAATTATAAAAATAATTCAATAATCAGATCAGTACGAAGTTCTGTCTGGTTTCTGTCTCCAATGAGTTGTACCAGTAAGAATATCAAAGCCTTTCTCTTTCCATTACTATGCCTAACAAAATGTGATGGTCTGGTTCAAACTAATCAGAAAGAACAGGGCTTATAGTCACTTTGAAATTTCTCAAAGAATCTCTTCTCACAAAGGATTGACTTTAAAAAGAAATGGTAAGAAAGGATTATCTGTATTTTAATCAAACAGAAGAAGGATGGAATACTACCTATCTTAATGATTATACAAATTAACCAAACTGGTAATCACAGCTCTTTAAAATATAGTCAGCAACTATAAATATTGAGTAATTATATGGGATAAAGAAGAAGACCAACTACCAACTAGAAGAAGAAATTGAACAAAAACAGTGAACAAGGAGCAATAAACTGCCATCTGGCATAAGGCAGCCATTTTGAATTCTTCTCAGCAAGGTCCCAATCTGAGTAGGACACAGATAGCAAACTCTGCTTACTCAGGAATGTTCCGCCAGGGTACACATCGGTGGTTCGTAACCAGAGAGGTGTGACCTCCCCATTTACCTATGCAACTTTCTGGTGACCAAGAGATGCAGCCCCCACCTGTACCCACCCAACTATTGATCAGCCACCCCCTCCAGTACTGTACCATTTATTTCCCTCTTAGTTCTTGCTACCTTCTTTTCTTAATTATTTTCCTTTATTTTATTTTCCATCCTTTGGTGTTCATTTGTTGTTGTTGTTGTTTATTTTGGGGGCTCCCTAGTGGTTATGAATTAGACTGCTAATCTCAAGGTCGGCAGTTCTAACTATCAGCTGTTTCTCAGGAGAAAGATGAGGCTTTCTGCTCCCATAAAGATTTACAGCCACAGAAACCCTGTGCAGGGTCACTATGAGTCGCAACCGACTCCACGGTACTTAACAACAACAACAACAACAACAATGGAGCTGTAGCCCTCTCCCTAACACCCACAGGGTTAGCAGAGTCCAACCCGACTCCACTCCCATCAAAGGTGCCAGCTGTCATAGAGGGAGCACAGCATTCACATGCGACGTGGTTAGCAGCTGCGTTGTCACCAGTACTGTGTTGCTTTGTTCTCCTTCTTAGTTGTTCCTTCTTCCCGCTCTTGTTTTCCTCTTCTTTCTTTTCTTTTTACCTTCCTTCTCCAACCTATCTTTTAGTGTTTTTCCCCTTGATTCCACAGAGCAGGTTCCTGCACTCCCTAGTGGTCACCAGCACTAGACCCCGAGCCTCCATGAGCAAGAGTTGTTTTCCAACTGTCAGCTCACACTTACACCAGATTTTCATTCTTTCTTCTCCTCCTTCACACCTCTTCTTTCTTCAGCTCCTTATTTATTTGTCACTTTTCCTTCCTTTCCCCTTTGTTTTAAAAAAATCTGATGGGTGCTCTGCCCCTGCCACGTCTATACTCACAACCATCCCTGACCCCCACATTCAGCAGCATGGGCTTCTCGGGAGCAGACAGTACATTTCCACTACAGCCATGTTTGATGACTAGCGTTTATGCCAGTAATATGCTGCATTTTTTGTTTCTTTTGTTTTCCTCTTTTTACTTTTCTTTTTCTTTCTTCTTAGGTCTTCTCTCACTATTTTTTCCTTTCCTTTAATTCCTCTACCCCTTCTTTTCTTTTCTTTCTTTCTTTTTTTTTTCTATCTTTCCCCTAGCAGTTAGGAACCAAACATCCTGCCCAGCCAGGCACACCATACCTATCACCCTATCTACCAGACAAGTGCCACTACCCATTCCGGCCCCACTGGATTGATGACATGTGGCAATCAACACTTTCCCAGCCTGCTCTCAACTTCTCTGCATGGTCATTGATTAGGGACATGCATCTACACTCCCAACCAATACTAAATCCACCCAGACATAGGCTGGGAGTGCCTCCATGATGCCAAATTAACAACTAGAGTAACACACCCATCTTGTTCCCTAGAAATATTAAAACAAAACAAGACAAAAACTCAAAGCAGATACATACACTCAACTAATTAATATACTAGTACTAAAGGAGCTCTGGTAGCGTAGTGATTATGAGTCAGGCTGCCACGCTCAAGGTCAACAGTTCGAAACTACCAGTGGTTCCATGGAAGAAAGATGAGGCATTCTGCTCCTGTAAAGATTTACAGCCTTGGGAACCCTGTGCATGTTCACTATGAGTTGGAACTGACTCCACGGTACTTAACAACAACAACATAATGTCTCAAAAACAACAGAAAATTTCAAAGCACACACACACACACACCAAAAAAAGGACAAGATGACTCAAACAAGTGACCAAAATACAGGGCTAGAAATTTTTTCAGGGAAAAAACTGGAGCTAACTGATAGAAGAAATTCAAAAGAATTGTATTTAGGTACACTCAACAGATCACGAGAATGTTTGAGGAAACTGTAGGCATATAAAGGAAAACAAAATATTCTTTAAAAATAAAAATAGAACAACACAATGAGACCATAGAAATTAGAAATGATAGAAAAATAACAAATAGAAATTCAAACAATTAATAATAAAATTTCAGAAATACACACTAGAATGTAAAAGACTAGAACTAAATTAATGTGAGACAGACTAGTAAATTTGAAGATTTTTTTTTTAATACTAATCTCAGAGAGTTTAAAAAAAAAAAAAATCCATAATGTTCTTTAGAAACCAAGAAGGCAAAATTTCATCTCTCATGCCTTGGACATATCATCAAGAGAGACTGGTCCCTGGAGAAGGACAACATGTTTGGTAAAGTGGGATTGGGGGGGTCACAAGAAAAGGAAGCCCCCAACAAGACAGACTGGCACAGTGGCAGCAGTTATGTCCTCAAGTGTAACAACAATTGTGAGGATAGCACAGGACTAGGCAATGTTTCATTCTGTTGTGCACAGGGCCACTACAAGTTGGAACCAACCTGACGGCACTTAAGAACAGCAACAATCTCATAGAGAAACAAGCAGGAAAAAAGAATGAAAAAGAAAATGAAGAAAATCTGACATAATTCTTAAACTATGTTAGATACCTTCAAGAGAAATAACTTATTATGTGATCAAATTCCAAAACAGAAAGACAAAAAATGAGGCACTGAAAAAATTGTCAAAGATTTGTTAGAAGAAAATATCCTTAAAATCATGAAAGAAGAGAAGGTATGGATTCATGAAGCTCAATGAACCTGGAATAGGATAGATTTCAAAAAGAAAATTACTGACATATATCATAATCAAATATTCCAAAGGAAAGAATCTGAAAAATAAATCAGGAAAAATGAAAAGCTGCTTACAAAAGGAGAACCAGTAAGACAAGCTCTGATTTTTCTGCAGAAACCATGCAAAAAGGAAATGCGGCAATATATAAAACCTTGAAAGAAAAAAAATTGCCATCCAAGAATTTCATATTGTAAAGAATTGTCCCTCAAATATGATGGCAAAATTAGGACCTATCTAGATAAACAGAAATTAAAAGAATTTGTAAAACCCAGACCAACCTTACAGGAATTGCTAAAAAAAAAAAAAAAAAGTCTTTGGGACAAAGAAACAATAACAATAGACCAAGTCAAAGATTAAGATGCATAACAACTTCACTCAGCAATCTAACCCAGCTGTTGCAGTATCAAGACCAAAATAAACATACAAGACTGAAAACAGGAAACCAAAGCAAAAAGAAGGAACGAATACCGCAGTTTAAAAACTTCCAAATAAGGAGGCTGTCAAGATGATATTAAGATAGAACGAACAATTTTAAACTTGAAGATACTAATAAATTAGAAAGTAACCTCAAAGAAAATTAATAAACCTTCTCATCAAAATATAAAAGAAAATCAAATGTCTCAGTAAACACCAAAAAACAGCAACGAAGGAAATCTATCCAAAAAAAGAGCTCAGCACAGAAAAATACCTTGAACAAATTATCAATACCACAAAAAAAAAAACCAAATGACAATAATAAATCCAAACCAATTGATAAGTACACTGAATGTAATGACATTAAATGCACCAGTGCAGAGACCGAGAGTAGCAGGATGAATAAGGAAACACATCTCATCTATATGCTGTCTACAAGAGACACTCCTTAGAGACAAAGAGACATAAGCTTAAAATCAGAAGATGGAAAACATATTATAAGCAAGTAGCAACCAAAAAAGAGCAGGTGTAGCAATAGTAATGTCTAATAGACATTAAAGCAAAAACCAGTGGAAAGACAAGGAAGGACATCATATAATGATTAACGGGTCAAATAAGAAGACATAATCTTAATAAATATCTATGCATCCAATCAAAAAGTCCCAAAATACATAAATCAAACTTTAACAGAATTGAAATGAGAAATAAGTAATTCCAGAATAATAGCAGGAGACTTTAATACACCAGTTTCTATGAAGCAAAGAACAATTAGAGAGAAAATCAGTAAAGGTACAAAAGATTTAATTCACAAAGTCACACAATCAATGAACCAGGCACCATAAATACATACACAACACTCCATCCAATAGCAACAAACATACAGTATTTTCTAGTGCACATAGACATTCTCTGGATTAGACTTTACACTAGACAACAAAGAAAGTGCCAATAAACTTAAAAGCATTAAAATACTACAAAGTATTTTTTCAAGTCACAATGCTATAACATTAGAAATCAACAACAGGAACACAATGTAAAAATATCAAATATATGGAAACTGAATATATCCTGTGCAAAAACTATTGAATTATTTAAATTATATTAGAATGAAAAGACAGCATACCAAAATCTTTGTGATACAGCAAAAGCAGCACTGAGAGGACAATTTATAACAACAAACGTTCACATCAAAAAAGAAGGAAGAATCAAAATCAAAACCTTAACCCATGATTCCCGACAATTAGAAAAAGAACAGCAAAAAACAGCCTAAATTCAGCAAAAGAAAGGAGATAATAAAGATTCAAGCAGAAAGATATGAAACAGAAAACAATAGAAAAAGTCAACAAGACTAGAGCTCAGTTCTTTGAAATGATAAATAAAACTGACAAACCACTAACAAATGTAACAGGAAAACAAGGACAAGATACAAATAACATGAATAAGAAATGCAATAAGCAATATCACAAAAGAATCTACTGAAATAAAAATTGTAATAAGAGAATACTATGAAGAAATGTATTCCAGCAATTTTAAAAACCTAGAAGAAATGGGAAAATGTCGAGAAACACACTACTAACACAATCTGAGGTGGAAAACTTGAACAGACTGATCGTAAAAGCAGCAGTTGAACAGGTCATACAAAAATTCCCACCAACCAAAAAAGTCCTGGCCCATGGCTTCACTGGAGAATTCTACCGTTCAGAGGAGATCTGGCACCAATCCTTCTCAAACTATTGTAGAACACAGAAAAGAATAGTATATTTCCAGATTTCATCTAAGAAGCAAGCATAATCCTGATAACAAATTAAAGCAAAGACATGACTGAAAATGAAACATATTGACCAATACTACTTATGAACATGAACACAAAAATTCTTAACAATATTCTAGCCAATAGAATACAACAACATATATATATGTTTTATATGTTGCTGTTATTAGGTGCCATCGAGTCGATACCAACTCATAGTGACCCTATGCACAACAAAACGAAACAATGCCCGATCCTGTGCCAACCTCACAATTGTTATCATACTTGAGCACATTGATGCTACCACTCTGCAAATCCATCTCGCTGGGGGTCTTCCTCTTTTTCTCTGACCCTCTACCTTACCAAACATGATATCCTTCTCAGAGACTGGTCCCTCCTGACAATATATCCTAAGTATAAGAGATGCAATATATTATATATATACATATATATATTGTTGTTGAATGCCATCAAGTCAGTACCAACTCATAGTGATCCTATGTAAAGCAGAACGAAACACTGCCCAATCCTGGGCCAACCTTACTATTGTTGCCATGTGACTTGAGTCCACTGATGCTGTCACCTGGCCAATCCATCTCATTGGGGGTCTTCCTATTTTTCTCTGCCCCTCCACCCTACCAAACATGATATCCTTCTCCAGCAGCTGGTCCCTATGTGTGTGTATATAAATATATATATATATATATATATATAGAGAGAGAGAGAGAGAAAGAGAGAGAGAGAGAGAAAGCGAGCTCTGGTAGCGTAGTGGTTACGAATTGGGCTGCGAATCGAAAGGTCAGCAGTTCGAAACTACCAGCTGTTACATGGGAGAAAGATGAGGCGTTCTGCTCCCGTAAAGATTTACAGCCTCGGAAACCCTGTTCAGGGTCGCTATGGGTCGGAACTGACTCAACGGCACTTAACAACAACAACATATATATATAAAATACACCATGACCAAGTAGAATTCATACCAGATCTGTAAGGGCGACTCAACATTAGAAAAACAATAGACATAAGCTAACACATAAATAAAGCACATGGATATAACCACATAATCCTATCAATTAATGCAAAAAAGGCATTCGATAAAATCTTCTAACACTCATTCTTGATAAAACTACTGCGCAAAACAGTATTAGAAATGAAACTCCTCAACATAATTAAGAGCATATAAACGAAACCAACAGCCAACATTATTCTCAGTAAAGACTCAAAGCATTGCCTTTGTGAATGAGAACCAGACACCACCATCATCCACTGTTGTCTAGTCAATTTTGACTCATAGAACATACTAGAACTGTTCTATAGGGTTTCTGAGACTCTAGATCTTTGTGGAAGCAGACTATCTCATCTTTTTCCTACAGCGCAATCGGTGGAATCAAACCACTGACCTTTCAGTCACAACCCAATGTTTAACATACCAGGGTTCCTTTATCACCACTCCTACTCAATACTGTGAACTGAACTGAAAATTTCAAAGGCTAGCTCAAGAAGACAAAGTCAAATATTACAATGAAATGTGCAAAGATCTGGAGTCAGAAAATCAAAGGGGAAGAACACACTTAGCATTTCTCAAGCTGGGGGAACTGAAGAAAAAATTAAAACCTCAACTTTTATTATTGAAGGATTCTCTGGGCAAATTATTGTATGATGCAGAAAGTATCAAGAGAAGATAGAAAGAACACACAGAGTTACTGTGCCAAAAGGAAATGGTTGATGTTCAACAATTTCAAGAGGTAACATATGATCAAGAGCCAATGATACTGAAAGAAGTCCAAAGTACATTGAAGTACTTGGTGAAGAACAAGGCACCAGGAATTGATGGAATAAAAATTGAAATCTTTCAAGAAAGTGAGCAGCACAGGAGACACTCACTCATTTATGCTAAGAAATTTGGAAGGCAACTATCTGGCCAACTGATTGGGAAAGATCCATATTTGTGCCCATTCTAAAAAGAGCTGACCCAACGGAATGTGGAAATCATCAAATGATATCTTTGATATCCCATGAGAGTAAAGTTTTACTAAAGGTAATATAGAAACGGCTGCAAGCATACATTGACAGAGAACTTCCAGAGGTTGAAGCCGGATTCAGAAAAGGAGATGTGGAATGAGGGATATCATTGCTAATGTCCGATGGATCTTGGCTGAAAGCAAAGAATACCAGAAAAATGATTACTTATGCTTTATTGACTACACAAAGACTTTCGATTGTGTGGATCATGACAAGCTATGGACAACATTGCGAAGTATGAATATTCCTGAACACTTAATTGTGCTCATGAGGAATCTGTACGTGGACCAAGAGGCAGTTGTTTGAACAGAACATGAGAACACTGAACTGTTTAAAATTAAGAAAGATGTGCAACAAGGTTGTATTCTTTCACCATACTTATTCAACCTGTATGCTGAGCAAATAATCTGAGAAGCTGGGTTATATGAAGAAAAACATGGCATCAAGATTGGAGGAAGACTCATTAGAAAAGTGCAATATGCAGATGATACAACTTTGCTTCCTGAAAGTGAAGAGGACTTAAAATACTTACTGATGAAGATCAAAGAGCACACAGCCTTTGTATGGATTACATCTCAATGTCAAGAAAACAAAAATACTCACCACTGGACCAATAAACAACATTCTTATCAATGGAGAAAAGATTGAAGTTGTCAAGGACTTTCTTCTTCTTGGATCAATTATCAACACTCATGGAAGCAGCTGTCAAGAAATCAAACGATGTATTACATTAGGCAAATCTGCTGCACAAAACCTTTTTAAAGTGTTGAAGACCAAAGATGTCAGCTTGAAAACTAAGGTGAACCTGACCCAAGCCATGGTATTTTCAATAACCTCATATGCATGCAAAAGCTGGACAGTGAATAAGGAAGACCGTAGAAGAATTGATGCTTTTGAGTTATGGTATTGGAGGAGAATATTGAAAGTACCATGGGTTGCCAAAAGAACCAATAGATCCGTTTTGGAAGAAGTGGAGCCAGAGAGCTCCTTGGAGACCAGAATGGCCAAACTTCATCTCTCATACTTCAGACATATTGTCAGGAGGGACTAGTCGCTGGAGAAGAACATCATGTTTGGTAAGGTGGAAGGTCAGAGAAAAAGGGGAAGACCCCCAATGAGATGGATTGGCAATATGGCAGCATCAATGGGCTTATACATGGCAACAATTGTGAAGCTGGCCCAGGGCCAGGCAGTGTTTTGTTCTGTTGTGCATAAGGTCGCTATGAGTCAGTACCGAATTAATGGCACCTAACAACAACAACATTCAATATTGTATTATATGTAGAAAAACTGAGAGAGTCAATCAGAAAACTTTTGGAAGTTTTTTTTTTTTTTAATTAAAAAGATTTTATTCAGCAAAATGGCAGGTTACAAGATCAGCATACAAAAATCAGTCAGTCTCCTGTATAGTAAAAAGAGAACAATGAAAAAGAAATCAGGAAAACAATACTACACAAATATACACCCAAAAGATGTTGTTGTTATTGTATAGTATTGTCTAGTGGGTTCCTACCTATAGTGACTCTGCATAGAGTTTCTGAGGAGCAACTGGTGGGCTTGAACTGCCGTTCTTGTACTTCAAACTGACTTTGCAGTCCAGCACATTAACTCACAGTGCCACACCAGGGCTCCAAAGGATATAATACTTAGGAATAAATCTAACCAGAGAAACAAAACACCTATGTAAATATAATTATAAAACACTACTATAAGAAACACCTGCATGAATGGAAGAATATACCATGCTCATGGATAGAAAAATTTACCATTATGAAAATGACCATACTACTCAAAGCAATCTTATCCAGATTCTATCATTATTCTTTAAAGAGATAGAAAAACAAATCACCAAGTTTACAAGTTTACATGGAAAGGAAAGAATTCCCAGATAAACAAAGTATTACTAAAGAAGAACACAGTAAAATGTCTTACACTTCCAAAGCTTACAACCTATGATACAGCCACAATAGTGAAAGCAGCCTGGTATTGGCATAATGACAGAAACATACACCAATGGAACAGAATTTAGAACCCAGAAATAAATCCATCCATTCATAGACAACTTGTCTACAACAAAGGGATTAGACCCATTAAATAGGAACAAGAAAGTCTCTTTAAAAAATAGTTCTGACAAAACCAGCCAGTCATTTGCAGAAAAATATTAAACACGATTCATATCTCTCCCCATATGAAAACACTAACCCAAGAAGGATCAGAGATCTAACTGCAAAATCTTAAACTATATAGAGTTTGCAGTTAGATCTCCTCAAAGATCTCTTAAGCACCTGAACATATAGCATAAACATACTATCAAACATAACCAAAAACGTGCAAATTTTGTTATTGTTATTAGATGCCCTTGAAGTGGTCCTGACTCATACTGAACATATGAGCAAAACACTGCCCAGCCCTGCCGCATCCTCATGATTTTTGTTGTGTCCGTCTATTTTTAATGCTACTGTGTCAATCCATCTTTTTAAGGATCTTCCTCTTATTTGCTGAACCTCAACTTTCCTAAGCATGATATACCATATCCAGGAAATGCTTGTTTTTAATTAAATGTCCAAAGTATTACAGACAAAGTCTCACTATATTTCCTTTAAAGGAGCATTCTGGCTGTACTTCTTCCAAAACAGATTTCTTTGTGTTTCTGGCAGCCCATAGTACTTACAATATTCTTATCCAACACCATAATACAAATGCATCTGTTCTTCTTCTGTCTTGCTTATTCATTGTCCAGTTTTCACATGCACATGAGGTTATTGAAAATATCATGGCTTAAATCAGGCACACCCTAGTCCTCAAACTGAATGAACTATTTGCTCTTTACATTTTTAAGAGGTCTTTTGCAGCAGATTTGACTAATGCAATACATTGTTTGATTTCTTGACTGCTGCTTCCATAAGTATGATTATGGATCCAAAGAAATGAAGTCTTTGTCAGCTTTCTCCATTTATCACAATGCTGTTTATTCGTCCAGTTGTGAGTATTTTTGCTTTCTTTATATTAAGTTGCAATCCATACTGAAGTATGCAGTCTTTGCTCTTCATTAGTAATTATTTCAAGACTACTTTGCTTTCAGCAAGAACTGGTTGTATCATCTGCATATCACAGGTGGTTAATGAGTCTTACGACAATCCAGATGCCACATTCTTCTTCATATAATACAGTTTCTCATATTATTTGCTCACCATATAGACTGAATAAGTATAGTGAAATGATAAAACATTGATGTGCATCTTCTCTGATTTTAAACTACTCAATATCTCCTTGTTCTATTCAAACAACTACCTTGGTCTATGTAGTTTCCTCATGAACACGATTAAATGTTCTGGAATTCACATTCTTCACAATGTTACCCAAAGTTTGTTATGATCCACACAGTCAAAACCTTTGCATAGTCAATAAACCACATATAAACATATTTCTGGTATTCTCTGCTTTTAGCCAAGATTCATCTGAGGTCAGCAATGATATTCCTAATTCTACATCCTCTTGTGAATCCAGCTTGAATTTTTGGCAGTTCTCTGTTGATGTATTTGCACCTGTTTTTTAATTACTTTCAGCAAAATTTATCTTGCAAGTGACATTAATGATATTATTCAATGTTTTCCGTCTTCTGTTGGGTCATCTCTCTAAGTGCAATAATATGGATCTCTTTCAGTCTATTGCTCAGGCAACTGTCTTTCTAATTTCTTGGCATAGATAAGTGGGTGCCTCCAGTGTTGCATCAGTTTGTTGCAAGATTTCAACTTGTATTCTGTCAATTCCTGGAGCTTTATTTTTAACTAATGCTTCATTGTGGTGAAAGCAGCTTGAACTTCTTTCTTCAGTGTCATCAGTTCTTGATCATATGCTACCTCTTAAAATGGCTGAATATCCACCATTTGTTTTTGGTACAGTGACTCTGTGAATTATATTCATCTTCTTTTGATGCTTTCTGCATCACTCAATATTTTGCCCAGAGAATCCTTCAGAAGATATTGTTAGTTAAGGCCTGATTATATTCTTGTTTTTCAGCTTGAAAAAGCTGAGCATGTTCTTCCCTTTTGTTTTTCTAACTCCATGTCTTTGGACATTTTATTATAATATTTAACTTTGTCTCTTCTAGCTGCCTTTTGAATTTTTCTGTTCTGCTCTTTGACTTGCTCACTTCTTCTATTCACTTTAGGTTATCTAAGCTCAAGAGCAAGTTTCAGAGTCTCCTCTGAGATCCATTTTGGGCTTTTCTTCCTGCCCTGTCTTTGTAATGACATTCTGCTTTCCTGATGGATGTTGTTCTTGATCTCATGTCGTAACTCCTATGGCCTTAATTCATTAATGTCGAATGCATCAGATCTGTTCTTGAGATGGTCTCTAAATTCAGATGAGATATATTCAAGGCTCACCAAGCACTCCTCTGAAACCCTATACAAGGTCACTATGAATTGGAACCAACTTAATAACACTTAACAACAACATATTCAAAGTCACATTTTTTCTCTCATTGGACTTACTATAATCCTCTTAACTTCAACCCTAACTTGTATAGGAACAACTGATGGTCTGTTCCACATCTGTCCCTGGCCTTGTTTTGACTGATGATTTTGAGCTGCTCCACTGTATGTTCTCATATATAAAATCAATTTGATTCCTGTATACTCCATTTGTATACTTGCTTTACACGTTGTTTTAAAAAGGTATTTTCAATGAATATGTCATTGGTCTTGCAAAATTATATCATGCTGTCTCCAGCATGATTTCTATCATCAAGGTCATATTTCTCAAATATGGATCCTTCCTCTTTGTTTCCAGTTTTCACATTCCAATCACCAGTAATTATCGATACACTATGATTGCATTTTTTTTATCAATTTCAGAATGAAGAAGTTGGTATAATTCTTCAGTTTCATCAGCACTGGCATTAGTGATTGTTGCATAAATTTTAATACTAGTGGTATCAACTGGTCTTCCTTGTAGGTGTCTGCTTATTACCCTATCACAGACAGCGTTATACTTCAAGATAGACCTTGAGATGTACTTTTTGATGGTGACTGTGACGTCATTCCTCTTCAGTTTGTCATTCCTGGCATAGTAAACTGATTGATTCTTAGATTTTATATGTCTAATACTAGTTCATTTGCACTATAGTATAAGTACTCAATCTCAAAGTCAGTTTGAACCACAAGTTTGTCCATTCAAACTCACCAGCTGCTCCTCAGAAACTCTATACAGGGTTTCTAGCTACTAGGAATACAAGGAGAAAGCAGGACAAATCACTACCTAGAGGGTAGGCATGCATTTTTATATAGGAGAAGGGAAAACAGTATGCAATAATGGAGAGGTCAGCACAAAATGATCAAGGCAGAGAAAGGCACTGGGAGGAACATAAGAGTTAAATGCAACAAAGGTAAATACTGTCCTGCAGTAACAATGATAATAATCTATGAGTGGATACATAGCTAGACCTCAAGCTGAACTGGGGTGGGAAAGCAAATGGGACTACACCCATTAACATACAAGAGGGCTTCAAAAAGTTTGTGGGAAAGTGACATTATCTTTAATTCCATTTTTTCATGAACTTTTTGAAGCTCTCTGGTTTGACAGAAGATATATCTATATACATATTTATAAATATTTCCATGACTATAGTAGACCATACAGGGACAAAAATATAAAAACTTCACAGCCATACACAAATACCTCAAGGGAAGGAGTTGTGGGCCAAAACACTCAGGTCCATAAATCTAGAGGAACTGTGATGCTACAGGTTAATGCGCTGGACTGCAAAGTTGGTTTGAACCACAAGGTTGAAGGTTCAAGCTCACCAGCCACAACTCTGAAGCCCTATATAGGGTAGCTATGGATTGGGACTCAAAAGCACTTAGCAATGACAGCAACAAGGAATCCTAGTGTGGTGCCACAGAATGCTCACTGGACCTACAGGTCGGTTTAAACCACAAGGTCAGTGGTTCAAAGTCACCAGCCCCTCCTCAGAAAGTCTATACTAGGTCACAATGAGTTGGAACTGACTCACTTAACAACAACAAAGTTAATTGGCATAGCATTGTCCACAAATACAGTGTTCACCATCCTGCTTTGGTGAGTAGCAACTGATTTCCTAAAAGTTTGCAGTGATCATCTAAGGTACAACTATGGTCTCTCCCCACCTGGAACAGAGAAGAGTAAAGAAAATAAAAGATGCAAGGAAGCAATTAGCCCAAAAGACTATGCACCATGTGAACTCCAGCCTCCATGACCCCAACACAAGAATAATTAGACGGTGCCTGGCTACCTCTGCTGACTATTCTGAAAGGAATCACAATAAAATGATCCAGATCCAGTGGGAGAAAATGTGTAATAACACTCAAAATCAAAACTAAGACCAGACTTACTGTTCTATAGAGACCAGTGGAACCCCTGAAACTATAACTCTTCGATAACCTCGCAGCCTGGAACTGAACTCATCACACTAGCTCAACTTTCTGCCAAAGAATAGCTCTATAAGGTCAATGAGGTACGTACTCATTAGAACAGTCAACTATACAAGATTGAAAGTGCAGCATTTACCCAGGGAAAAAGCATAGAAGACAGGGAGGGATAGGAAAGTTGGGTGAAGGAAAGTGGTAAACACTGGGAAGAAGTGGGAAGAATGCTGTTACATTGTGGGGACTGTAGTCAAGGTCACAAACAGAATGTTCATGAATCGCCAACTGGAAAATCAATTTGCTCTGTCAACTTTCACCTAAATCAAAAGAATTTTCCCTAGAGAAATTTCAACAATAAAGAGAATTTTAGTTATATGACTTGTATGTCTATACTTCTGGAGCAGAGAAGGGTTTGTTGGACTGTAGTGGTTTGAATGTTGTTGTGACGATCGAAGCTATGCCACCTGTATTTCAAATACCAGCAGAATTCCCCAGCCATTGTGGACAGTTTAAGTTCAGACTAAGATAGACCATAAAGAAAGACCTAGCAATGAACTTCCGAAAATTAACCAATGAAAAATGTATGAATCACAACAGAACTCTCACTGTACAACTCCCTTCCTTTGAATATATCATCAAAAGGGATCAGTTGCTAAAGAAAGCATCATATTTGGTGAAGTGAGGAAAAGCAAGGGTGAGAGAACTCCTTGGTGAGATGGACTGGCAAAATGGACTCAAAATTACAGGTGTATGAAAGAATGGCCCAGGATTGGGAAGCATTCTGCTCGGTTATACTTAGAGTTCTCGTAAGTCAGAGTATTTCCATGGTAGCATTCTATCTACAGTTATGTGTACGCACACTGTAATTACTAGTCAAATGAGACATTATTTTTCAAAACAAACTACAAAAACTCTAACCATCACTTAGAAAAAGACTTACAATGTAGCCCATGTTGCTGTTGTTGTTTAAATGTTATCAAATTGGTTCATATTCCTAATGGCCCTGTATAGGGTTCTTGAGGAGTGGCTGGTAGATTTGAACAACCGACCATTCAGTTAGCATTGCAGTGTTCATCCTACAGCATTACACTGGTGGTGATGATGGTTATGTGCCATGGAGTCAGTTTCAATTCATAGCAATACTGCATAGGGTTTCTGAGGTTATAAATCTTTATGGGAGCAGGAAGCCTCATATTTCTCCCGTGGAACAACTGATGGTTTCAAACCACTGACCTTGGAGGTTAGCAGCCCAACTAGTAACCACTATGCTACACCTGTTGCTGTTGTTGTTGTTGTTGTCAGGTGCCATCGAGTCGGAACCGACTCATAGCGACTCCATGCACAGCAGAACGAAACAATGTTCGATCCT
>NW_006408682.1:3043643-3050856 GCF_000296735.1 Chrysochloris asiatica
TGACATCTTTGCTCTTCAACACTTTAAAAAGGTCTTGTGCAGCAGATTTGCCTAATGCAATACATCATTTGATTTATTGACTGCTGCTTCCATGAGTGTTAATAGTTGATCCAAGAAGAATGAAGTCCTTGACAACTTCAATCTTTTCTCCATTGATAAGAATGTTGTTTATTGATTGGTCCAGTGGTAAGGATTTTTGTTTTCTTTATATTGAGATGTAATCCATACCGAAGACTGTGCTCTTTGATCTTCATCAGCAACTAAATATTCGGAAGTAGTTCATCACACCTTCTTCCTAGTCTGTCTTCATCTGGAAGCTCATCTGAAACCTATTCACTAAGGGTGACCTTGCTGGTGTTGAAAATATCAATGGCATAGCTTCCAGAATCACAGCAACTCACAAGCCACCACAGTACGACAGACTGACAGATGAGTGGTGGTTACGCTACATTATGACTGCAAAAAAGAGCACAAAGACTACTGAATAAGCTCATCAAAATAAGTTACAGCATAGTTCATAATTACAAAGTAGTCACCAATGGAGAAGGCAGCTACTCAGACAAAGCAATTATTTACCCTTAGCTGCAGCATACAACCCTTTGTTTTCTATGTGAATGGTTCAGGTCCCTAATCAATGAAAATCTCACTACTACCACTAATTGTCTCTCACCTGAGTAAATCATGTTCACTAATTAATCAAACTTCTTCTGAGCCAATTGGTTATGAAAATGTGTGAAAGCAGACTTGTCTGTACCACAGACTGTCCTCAAGGAGTGAATTCTCAAGATATTCTAGTATTGCAAAGTCCCAGGTAGGCAGTACCAACCTACCATCTGCTCCTCAGAGACCCTATACATGGTCGCTATGACTCAGAACCAACTTGATGGCACTCAAATACAACAATAACAGCAAACAGAGAGTTTATATCAAATATGTACAGATAATCTCATCCCCACAGACATCAGATACCAGCTTAAGAAAAATATATATATATATATGAGATTTCAAAGTCTCAAGAATTAAGAGGTCTGTTAGGAGAACTTTCTCAATTTAAATATTTCAACATTTCTTCCTGACTTCATTTTTTATCAACTTTTTAAAATCTTTGAAAATGCAAAAATATGTAATGTTTCCTTCTATTGTATATAGGATCTTTATGAGTTGGAACCAACTCAATTGCACCTAATAACAATAGCAGGTTGCTTAGAGATTATTCTTACTCACAATTTTTTATTTATCCTTATCAATTAAAAAAACACAGAACAAAAGAAGAGCTGAATTTCAGAAAGATTGAGTGACTCACAAAAGGAAATCTTTGCAAGCAGCAACACAAGCACAAGCTGTAGACTGGGGCTATTCCCAGCCCTGTGCACTGGCTCTCCTGCCTGAAGTATAAGCACTGGATGGCAAACCACAAGATCAGCGGTTCAAACCCATCAATAGCTCCTCAGAACCCCTGTACAGGGTGGCTAAGAGTCAGAACCAATTTGACGGCGCTTCACAACAACAAAAACACTGGCTCACACTTCATGGTTATTTCCTTTGTTGTTATTATTAGCTGCCTTATTATTGTGATGATGATTATTAGTGGCGTAGACCCCCACTGCATGCCAGCCTCATACATAACAGAACAAAGTGTCCTGTACAACCTTCAGGATCACCTGGGGATCTGATTATTGTGATATATGTGGATTTTCAATCATTAACTTTCAAAAGTCAATTGCCAGGCCATTCTTCCTGATCTGTATTGATCTGCAAACTCTGCTGAAACACATTTAGCATCATAGCAACATATAAGCCTCGAATGACAGATAGGTGTTGGCCGCTCATAAGGTGAGAATATATAACTGCCAGGAATGAAATTCAGGTCTCCTGGCAAGGAAGGCAATGATTCTACCACTGAGCTATCACTCCCGTAAAGAGAGAGGAAGCCCCCTACCCGCCCCTCTACACACACACACACACACACACACACACACACACACACCACTAGGTGCAAATGCCTCAGTACCAAAGAATGGCTGGGGATCAAGATATAGAGTGCAAAACAGGGTTCTTCGTCTCAGCTAGTATAGTTGTTGATAGGGGAAGCAGCTTTCTAATTCTGCAAAGCGGCAGGCAGGAGCACCAGGCATTTCTGCAGAGCTAGATTGTGACAGATCCATGCTCACCTCTCAGTGAACACTGTCGGATCATGTGTAATGAGTGGCAGCTGTGACAGGTGTAAACACCCCATGTTGTAAATTTCATGAAAGCAATACACCTGGGCCATCTGGCGCAGCACTGCAGCCTGCTGTGCTCCCCTCCTCTGCAGACACCCCAACTCCCAGGGAAAAGCACAATGCATAGCCCATACTGTGACAGACAAGAAAAAACCGGGAAAGAACAGGAAGGGTCTCCGGACAAGTAAATAATTATAGCTGCTATTTTTGGACCACTGGCTGTGGCCCAGAGACTATCTAAGTGTGTGTGCGTATTAATTTTATTAATTCATTTAATCTTCTAAATGACTCTATCACTTAAAATAAATTCCTCAAATTACAGATCAAGACACAGATTCAGAGATGTTAACTAGTTTGCTCTGTGTCCTACAGCTCATCAGTTCTGATCCATCATTTAAATCCAGGACTGTTGACTCTAGAGCACATAATGTTTATTTCTGCACTAAAATATTTTTATCCTTTATCTTCTCCCTATGTTCCTCTGCTCCATAGCTCCAAGAGGTAGTAATACAGGTTTATTAATGTAAGAAAAATCAAAGATCTGTAAACTCTCAGACTTCGAAAATCTAAGCAGAACATTTTCTTAGCCTTTTAGAGGCTGCTATGGGCCCAGACATAATACTTAAACAGCTGGAAGGGTCACATTAATGACTCATTACAGCTGTGCGTTCTTTTTCTTTTCTTTCTTTTTTTTTTTTTCTTTTGGCATTGACTGTTTGGACTAAAACATGGAAAATGTAATGAAATCTTTTAAAAGAGGAGTTAAAAAATTACAACAGAAGCTGAGTTCTGAAATGCATTGAGATATGTTGACAGACAAAAGCCACCGTAAGGGTTAAACACCATGGGGTGTTAAATCACATCTGTTGAAGAATAGTGTCCTATAAACTCCTAAGTCACTTCATGCCAAGTGCCACCAAACTTTTACTGATCTTGCAAATGTTTCTGTCTGTCAGTCGCCAGTTCATCCATGTCTGGTATAGAGCCACAGAGCAGATATTTCAGAAGACTTTTGTTTCCAAGGGATGAGAGTATAAGATAAATTCTTTCCACACACAATTCAGGGTCTGTATGGCATTGGAAATCAGTTTTAAACAAGAGTACTTAAACACTAACAATAAACTACATACATGTGAGGAAATTTTTTTAATTTCAAGGAAAACTCTTTTACCTTTGCATTCCATTTTCCATAGCCTTTTACTGAAGTCCCCTGGTGTATCCTTCTGTGTGTGTGTGTGTGTGTGTTCGTGCGTGTAGTGAGAGAGTCCTGGTGTGGCACTGTAGAATAAACATTGAACTGTTCAGTGCAAGGTCGGCAGTTCAAACCCACCAGCTAATCTAGAGAAACCCTATACAGGATGTTATGAGGTGGAACTGACTCAACAACACGTAAAAATAATATATATATATATATGTGTGTGTGTGTGTGTGTGTGTGTGTGTGTGAACATGGTGTATTTGTCAGATAAGCACTAGACTGCTAACCACAAGGTTGGCATTCTGAACCCACCAGTTATTCCGTGGAAGAATTATGAGGCTTCTGCTACCATTAAGATTTACAGCCTCAGAAAATCATTTATAGGGTTGTTATGAATCAAAATCAACTACATAGCATTTAACAGCAACAAATATATACACTGCTGTTTTGTTGTTGTTGTTGTTGTTGTTGTTAGGTGCTGTTGAGTTTGCTCTGAATCATAGCGACTCTATGCACAACAAACTAAACACTGCCCAGTCCAATGCCATACATACCACTATTGTTACAATTGAGCCCACTGTTGCTGCCACCGTGCAAATCCAAATCACTGGGGTCTTCCTCTTTTTCACTGACCTTCTACTTTACCAAGCATGGTCTCCTTCTCCAGGGCTGGTCCCTCCTGATAATATGTCCAGAGTACGACCGACAAAGTCTGTCATTTTGCTTCTATGAAGCATTCTGGCTATACTGCTTCCAACACAGTTTTGCTTTTTCTTCTGGCATTCCATGGTACTTTCAATGTTCTTCTCCAACACTAAAACCCAAATGCATCAATTCTTGTACATTCTTCTCTATTTATTGTCCACTTTTCATATACATTTGAGCCTGTTGAAAATGCCAGGCCTTGGACTGGCACATCTTAGTCCTCAAACTGACATCTTTGCCTCTAAATACTTTAAAGAGGTCTCGCGCAGCAGATTTGCCTAGTGCAATACATCATATGATATCTTGACTGCTGTTTTCCATGACTGTTGACTGCATATCCAAGCAAAATAAAGTCTTT
This sequence comes from Chrysochloris asiatica, assembly GCF_000296735.1. NCBI lineage: Eukaryota > Metazoa > Chordata > Mammalia > Afrosoricida > Chrysochloridae > Chrysochloris > Chrysochloris asiatica. Next base: position 3,048,126 of record NW_006408682.1, read on the forward strand.
GATAATTTCACTCTTTTCTCTGTTCATCATGACTTGCTTATTGGTCCAGTTGTTTTCTTTACAATGAGGTACAATTCATACCAAAGGCTTTGGTGTTTGATATTCATCAATAAATATTTTAAGTCCTTTTCACTTCTTCACTTTCAGCAAGCAAGGTTGTATTCCAAAGTTGTTTTTCATTGTGGGTGTGTATATATGCTGCTATTGTTGTCAGGTGCCTTCGAGTCGGCACTGACTCATAGCAACCTTATGCACAGCAGAACGAAACACTACCCAATCCTGGGCCAACCTCACTACTGTTGCCACGCTTGAGTCCATTGATGCTGCCACCTGGACAATCCATCTTGTTGGGGTCTTCCTCTTTTTCTCTGACCCTCCAGCCTACCAAACATGGTATCGTTCTCCAGCAACTGGTTCCTCCTAACAATATTCCAAAGTATGAGAGACAAAGTTTAGCCATCTTGGCCTCCAAGGAACATTCTGGCTGCCCTTCTTCCAAAACAGATCTATTGGTTCCTGTGGCAGCCCATGGCACTTTCAATATTCTCCTCCAACACCATAACTCAAAAACATCAATTCTTCTACGGTCTTCCTTATTCACTGTCCAGCTTTCGCATGCATATGAGGTTATTGAAAATATCATGGCTTGTTTTGGGTCAGGCACACCTTAGTCCTCAAGCTGATATCTTAACTCTTCAACACTTTTAAAGGTCTTGTGCAGGTATGCCCAATGCAATACATCATTTGATTTCTTGACTGCTGTTTCCATGAGTGTTGATAGTTGATCCAAGAAGAATGAGGCCTTGACAACTTCAATCTTTTCTCCGTTGATAAGAATGCTGTTTATTGGTCCAGTGGAGAGGATTTTTGTTGTCTTTACATTGAGATTTAATCCATTCTGAAGGCAGCGCTGTTTGATCTTCATCAGTAAATGCTTTAAGTCCTCTTCACTTTCAGCAAACAAAGTTGTATCATCTGCATATCGCAGGTTGCTAATGAATCTTCCTCCAATCCTGACGCTACTTTTTTCTTCATAGAACCCAGCTTCTCAGATTATTTGCTCAGCATACAGGTTGAATAAGTATGGTGAAAGAATACAATCTTGTTGTACACCTTTCTTAATTTTTAAACCATTCAGTGTTTCCATGTTCTGTTGAAAAAACTGCTTCTTGGTCCAGGTACAAATTCCTCATGAGCACAATTAAATTTTCAGGAATTATAATACTTCGTAATGTTGTCCATAGCTTGTCATGATCCACACAATCGAAAGCCTTTGTGTAGATATAAAACCAAACGGCCACCACTGGTCTGTCTGTCGTGCTGTGGTGGCTTGCATTGCTGTGATTCTGAGGGCTATGCCACCGGTATTTTAAATAACCAGCAGGGTCACCCATGGTGGACAGGTTTTCAGACAAAGAGAGACTAGGAAGAAAGAGTGACGAACTACTTCCAAATTGCTAATCACTGAAAACCTCATGAACAGCAGAGAAACATTGTCAGATACAGGTCCAGAAGGTGAGCTCCTCAGGTTGGAAGGCACTCAGGATGCAACTGGGGAAGAGATGCCTCCTCAAAGTACAGTTGACCATGAAAACATGAATAGAGTTAAGCTCATGGGAGAAAAGCCCACAGAACCCTCATTTGCTGATGTGCCATAACTCAAAATGAAGAGAAACAGCTGTAAACATCCAATGAAAATTGGAACATGGAATGTACGAAGTATGAATCAGCGAAAATTGGAAGTTGTCAAAAATGAGAGGGAACGCATAAGCATAGGCATTAGTGAGTTGAAATTGACTGGTATTGGCCATTTTGAATCTGACAACCACATGGTTTACTATGCAGGGAATGACAAATTGAAAAGGAATGGTGTTGCATTCATCGTCGAAAATAATATATCCCAGATCAATCATGAGGTACAATGCTGTCTGTTATAGGATAATATCCATGCGCCTACAGGGAAGCCCAGTTAATACCACTATTATTCAAATTTACACAACAACCACTAAAGCCAGTGGGGATAAAATGGAAGAATTCCACCAACTTCTACAATCTGAAATAGATCAAACATGCAATCAAGATGTATTGCTCATTACTGGTGATTGGAATGCAAAGGTTGGGAGCAAAGAGGAAGAACCAGTATTTGGAAAATAAGGCCTTGGTAATAGAAATGATGCTGGAGAACGAATGATAGATATCTGCAAAACTAATAATTTGTTTATTTCAAATACCTTCTTTAGACAGCATAACAGGTAACTATACACATGGACCTTGCCAGATGGAACACATAGAAATCAAATTGACTACATATGTGGAAAGAAAAGATGGAAAAGCTCCACATCATCAGTGAAAACAAGGCCAGGGGCAGACTATAGAAGAGACCATCAATTGCACATATGCAAGTTCAAACTGAAGCTGAAGAAAATGAAAATAAGTCCACGAGAGCCAAAATATGACCTTGAATTTATTCCACCTGAATTTAGAGATCATATGAAGAACAGATTTGACACATTGAACACTAAAGGCCGAAGATCGGTTCAAGCTGGATTCAGAAGAGACCGTGGAATGAGAGATATCATTGCTGATGTCCAATGGATCTTAGCTGAAAGCAGAGAATATCAGAAAGATGTTTACCTGTGCTTTATTTGTGTACAAAGGCTTTTGATTGTGTGGATCATGACAAGCTATGGACAACAATGTGAAGTATGAGTATTCCAGAACACTTAATTGT
>NW_006408682.1:3052913-3054151 GCF_000296735.1 Chrysochloris asiatica
TATGGAGCTTTTCCATCGTCTCTTTCTGCACATGTAGTAAGTTTGATTTCTGTATATTCCATCTGGTAAGGTCCAGGTGTATAGTCGTCTCTTATGCTGTCTAAAGAAGGTACTTGAAATGAACAAATCACTGATTTTGCAGAATTCTAGCAAGCATTCTCCAGCATCATTTCTATCACCAAGGCCGTATTTTTCAACTACTGAGCCTTCCTCTTTACTCCCAACGTTTGCATTCCAATCACCAATAATAATCAATACATCTTGATTACATGTTTGATCACTTTCAGATTGAAGAAGTTCTTTGAATTCTTCTATTTTATCCTCATTGGCATTTGTGGTTATTGTGTAAAGTTGAATAATAGTGGTATTAACTGGGCTTCACTGTTGGTACATGGATATTATCCTATCACAGACAGCATTGCACCTCATGACTGATCTGGATATGTTCTTTTTGACATTGAATGCAACACCATTCCTCTTCAATTTCTCATTTCCGGCAGAGTAAACCATGTGGTTGTCAGATTTAAAATGGCCAATACCAATCCATTTCAGCTCACTAATGCCTAAGATATTGATGTTTATGCGTTCCATTTCATTTTTGACAACTTCCAATTTTCCCAGATTCATACTTCCTACATTCCGTGTTCCAGTTTTCAATGGATGTTTATAGCTGTTTCTCTTCATTTTGAGTTATGCCCCATCAGCAAATGAAGGTACCATGGGCTTTTCTCCCATGGGCTTTACTCCATTTGCATCATCACAGTCAACCCTACTCTAAGGAAGCAGCTCTTCCCCAGTCACATTTTGAGTGCCTTCCAACCTGAGGGGCTCATTTTCTGGCACTGACAGTGTTTCTCTGCTATTCATAAGGTTTTCAGGGACTAAAGATTCAGAAGTAGTTTGTCACTCCTTCTTCCTAGTCTGTCTTTGTCTGGAAGCTCATCTGATACCTGTCCACCATGTGACCCTGCTGGTATTTAAAATAATGGTGGCATAGCTTCCAGAATTACAGCAACTCACAAGCCACCACAGCACTACATACAAACTGACAGACAAGTGGTATATATATATATATATATATATTTCAAAGGATAGTATATGATTTTTTACTTTTAAAAAAATACTTGTATTATTACCTGAGTGAATGAGTCAACTGAGGATACTGCAGCATTTCCTACAGGTGTCTGCTGAGCTAGATTGTCCAGTAACTCCACTGAGATCCCAATTTGAGCAACAGA
>NW_006408682.1:3054251-3067737 GCF_000296735.1 Chrysochloris asiatica
ATATATATATATATATATATACACACACACACACACATACACACACAGTTGCTATGAATCAGAACCAACTCGACTCCACTTGACAACAACTAAAACACAAACAAAGAGAAAGAGAGAGAAAGCAGTGGATCTATAAGATCTGGATTGTGAGCCACAAGGTTGGCTGTTCAAGTCCACCAGCTGCTGTTTGAGAGAAAGATGAGGCTTTCTACTTCTGCAAAGATTTACAGCCTCAGAAACAGGGTATCTATGAATTGCAGTAGACTCAAGGGCACTGAACTACATATATATATATATATATATATTCTAGAGAGAGGAGATCTTTCATGTTCTTCTTTTCTGTTCTAGGTAATGCTAAAATGTTCTCAGTGAAAGATATTCTAAAATAGTTCATTCTAAATGAACAGCAATAAAAGTTGCACATTATTAAGACTGTAATCAATGCACTAAAATATAAATGTAGAAATTGCTCAATTGGCAAATGTTTTGTTTGTATATGTTCACCACAATTTTCAAAAAAGGATACATTCCAGTTCCATTTATTTTTTTACATATCTGACATTGACAGCATCCATTTCTACATACTACAAGATTATCACTTAATTCATGGTTGTATGGATTTTCTGTATTTCCTATTCATTTGGCGGATATTGGTGATTAGGTTGCCTTCCATGTGGGAGGTCCAGGTTTGAGTCTCGATATAGGTACATCTCATGCATAGCTACCACCCATCTGTCAGTGGAGGTTTCCATGTTGCTATGATGCTAAACAGGTTCCTGCAGAGCTTCCAGACTAGACTGAGAAGAAAGGACTGGTTATCTACTCCTCAAAATTAGCCGATGAGAACCCTATGGATCACAATGGTCAGATGCACAACTAATCATGAAAACTTATAATGACGAGAGGAAGAGAATCTGAACCAAAAGTATGTTTCTGCAAGGGAAAGAAAGGTCAATCTGAAAGGCATTTCTGCAAAAGAAGCAATTAAGTTTAATGGACAAGATAAATGAAGAGGAGGAATACATGATGGCATTAACATTTCTAGTTCTGAAGTGTAGGTAGCTAGGAATGCAATTAACAAAGGCTCATTAGTGTACAGTGAGAGAACTGATTTGGGGAAGATCAATAAAATATTTCATCTTAGAAACATGTAATTTGAATTACCAATAGGACTTCAGTGTAGATCTGTTCATAGGGTAGCTGGGAATGTGCAATAGAAGTTTAGAAACTGTGTGAGAAGCCACTGATTGAAAGACATGAACAAAGAGAGGATAGCTGTAGCCATGGCTATAAATTAGTTAACCAGGGACCTTGGGCCTTGGGCCTTCTCAAACAAGAAAGTGAATAAGACGATGATTTAGATTTTTGTGGTGTTGTAGGTTAATATGCTGAATTGTAAGGTTGGTTTGAAACACAAGGTCAGTGGTTCAAGCTCATCAGCTACTACTCGGAAACCCAAACAGGGTTGCTGTGAGTCGGGACCAACTCGATGGCTCTTAACAACAATAGCATAGGATAAGCACTGGACCTAAAGATCAGTTTAAACCACAAGGTCAGTGGTTCAAACTCACTAGCCCTTCTTCAGAAACCCTGTACAGGGTCACTATGTATTAGAAATGACTCAACAGTACTTAACAACAACAACAACAGGTTCTTTAGACTTCTTGGAGATACTATGATTCAAGAGGTCTATAGTGTGGCTAAGGGATATACATTTTTAACTAGAATTCCAAAATGAAACAAAACATACCACAGTTTCCCTCTAGTTGATTCTGAATCATGGAAACTCATGTGTGTCAGAGGCTGTAAACTGCCTGACTTGTACAAAGAACAGCAGGTAAATTCCAGTGGAACCACTATCATTTCAGATGTAAAGGATCACATTGTAGGAATAAGAAAGGAAATGAAGCAGAGTGACATGATTTGTAAGGCTTTATCTGCTTTATAAAGGACCTCCTGACTTATAAAAAAAGGCAGGAGAAACCACAGGCACATACAGGACTGTATAGAACAATGGAGTCAGATGAAACAGAAGCTATCCAAACATGATAAATACATTGCATTATGCCGTATTCAAATAGTACAAGAAAAGAGATTGTAAAAATGTTAGAAAAGAGGCATTCAAGTGGTTGAAAGAAAATTAGGAAAAGGTGACATTCAAGAGGGAAAAAGTGAAAAAAAATTAAGGAGGTTATTGCCAACAAAATTCCATCTTCCGATTATTAATGGATCTTTACAGCTCTTTCTTTTCATTTTGAGTTGTGCCCCATCAGCAAATGCAGGTCCCGAGGGCTTTTCCCCATTCACTTCATGATAGTTAATTCTACTTAGAAGAGGCAGCTCTTCTCCAGTTACATTTTGAGTGCCTTCCAACTTGAGGGGCTCATCCTCTGGCACTATAACTGACAATATTCTGTCGCTCTTCATCATGTTTCAATATTCAATATCCTGGTGCTTACAGTATTCCACTGCTATTCATAAGATTTTCAGTGACTAAATATTTTAAAGTCATCTGTCTCTCCTTCCTAGTCTGTCTTGTCTGGATGCTTGTTGGTTGTTGGTAAGTACCGTGGAGTCGGTTCCGACTCATAGTGACCCTGCACAGGGTTTCCGAGGCTGTAAATCTTTACAGGAGCAGAATGCCTCATCTATCTCCCACAGAATCACTGGTAATTTTGAACTGCTGACCTTGACATTGGCAGCCTGACTCATAGCCACTATGCTACCAGAGCTCCTGGTATTTAAAATACCCATGGCCTAGCTTCCAGAATCAGCGCAAAATGCAAGCCACTACAGCACAACAAACTGACAACTCAAAATGAAGAGAAACTGCTGTAAACATCTATTAATAATCATGGAATGTAAAAAGTATGAATCCAGGAAAATTGGAAATTGTCAAAAATGAAATGGAATTCATGAACAGCTGAAACAGACTGGTATTGGCCATTTTGAATCTGATAAACTCACATGGTTTACTATGCTCAGAATGACAAATTGAAGAGGAATGGCATAACATTTACCATCAAAAAGAACACATAAATATCTGTCTTGAGGCACAATGTCTGGGATAGGATAATATCCAGGCACCTACAAGGAAGACCAGTTAATACCACTATTAGTTAAATTTACACACCAACCACTAAAGCCAGTGACAATAAATTGGAAGAATTCTACCTATTTCTTCAGTCTGAAAATGATCATACCTGCAATCAATTTGTATTAATAATAACTGGCAATTGGACTGCATATGTTGGAAACAAAGAGGAAAACTGAGTAGTTGGAAAATATAGCCTTGGTAATAGAAACAATGCTGAAGATCATAGGAAAGAATTTTTCAAGACCAATGATTCCTTCATTGCAAATACCTTTTTAAACAACATAAAAGACAAATATCCACATGGACCTCACCACACAAAAAAACACACAAAAATCAGATTGACTACATCTGTGGAAAGATACAGTGGAAACATTTATGTTGTTGTTGTTGCTGTTGTTGTTGTCAGGTGCCATCGAGTTGGAACTGACTCATAGCGACCACATGCACAGCAGAACGAAACAATGTCCGAGCCTGGGCCAACCTCACTACCACCACCACACTTGAGTCCATCGATGCTGCCACCTGGCTGATCCATCTTGTTAGGAGTCTTCCCCTTTTTCTCTGACCCTCCACCTTACCCAGCATGACATCCTTCTCCAGCGACTGTTCCCTCCAGACAATATGTCCAAAGTATGAGAGACGAAGCTTAGCCATCTTGGCCTCCAAGGAACGGTCTGGCTGCACTTCTTCCAAAACAGATCTATTGGTTCTTTTGGCAGTCCATGGCACCCTCAGTATTCTCCTCCAACACCACAACTCAAAGGCATCAATTTTTCTATGATCTTCCTTATTCACTGTCCAGCTTTCACATCCATATGAGACTATTGAAAATACTATGGCTTGGGTCAGGCGCACCTTAGTCCTCAAGATGACATCTCTGCTCTTCAATACTTTTAAAAAGTTCCTGTGCAGCAGATTTGCCTACTGCAATATGTCGTCTGATCTCTTGACTGCTGCTTCCATGAGTGTTGATAGTTGATCCAAGAAGAATGAAGTCCTTGACAACTTCAATCTTTTCTCCATTGATAAGAATGTTGTTCATTGGTCCAGTGGTGAGGGTTCTTGTTTTCTTGACATTGAGATGCAATCCATACCGAAGGCTGTGCTCTTTGATCTTCATAAGTAAATGTTTCAAGTCCTCTTCACTTTCAGCATGCATATCACAGGTTGTTAATGAGTCTTCCTCCAATCCTGATGCCACGTTTTTCTTCATAGAACCCAGCTTCTCGTATTATTTGTTCAGCATACAGGTTGAATAAGTATGGTGAAAGAACACAACCTTGTCACACACCTTTCCCAATTATAAAACATTCAGTGTTCCCATGCTCTGTTCGAACAACTGCTTCTTGGTCTAGGTACAGATTTCTCAGAAGTACAATTAATTGTTCTGGAATATTCATACTTCTCAATGTTGTCCATAGCTTGTCATGATCCACACAATCGAAAGCCTTTGCATAGTCAATAAAGCATAGGTAAACACCCTTCTGGTATTCTCTGCTTTCAGCCAAGATCTATCGGACATCAGCAATGATATCTCTCATTCCACGGCCTCTTCTGAATCCAGCTTAAACCTCTGGAAGTTCTCTGTCAATGTATGATTGTAGTCATTTCTGTATTACCTTTAGCAAAACTTTACTCGCTTGAGATATCAAAGAAACATTTATATCATCCCCCAAAACAAGGTCAGGGGCAGACTGTCAAACAGATCATCAATTGGTCACATGCAAGTTCATGCTGAAGCTGAAGAAAATTAAAACAAGTCCACGAGAGCCAAAATATAACCTTGAATATATCCAACCTGAATTTAGAGATCAACTGAAGAACAGATTTGATGCAATGACACTGCTGAAAATCAGAAGAGTTGTGAGATGACATCAAGAACATCATACAAAAAGAAAGCAACACATCATTATAAAGACAGGAAAGAAAGAAAATGAAAATAACAAAACAGATGTTAGAAGAAACTCTGAAACTTGCTCTCCAGCATAGAGATGCTAAAGCACATGGAAGAAGTGAAGAGGTACAAGAACTGAACAGAAAATTTCAAAAGGTAGCTTGAGAAAACAAAGTCAAATGGTATAATGAAATGTGCAAAGACCTGGATTTAGAATACCAGAAGGAAAGACCACACTCAGTATTTCTCAAACTGAGAGAACTGAAGAAAACAATTAAGCCTCATGCTTGTGGTACTAAAGGATTCACTGGGCAAAATATTGAATGATGCAGAAAGCATCAAAAGAAGATAGAAGAAATACACAGTTATTGTACCAAAAGGAAATGGTTGATGTACAACCATTTGAAGAGGTAGTATGTGATCAAGAGCCAATGATCCTGAAGGAAGAAGTCCAAGTGCATTGAAGGAATGGGCAAAGAACGAGGCACCAGGAATTGACGGAATAAAAGTTGAAATATTTCATCAAACTGAACTGGCACTGGAAGCACTCACTCATCTGTGCTAAGAAATTTGGAAGACAATTATCTGGCTAGCTCACTAGAAGAGATCCAATTTGTACCTATTCCAAAGAGAGGTGGCCCAATGTAATGCAGAAACCATTGGGTAATATTATTAATATCCCCTGCAAGTAAAGTTTTAATAAAGAAAATACAAAAACGGCTGAAACCATACATTAACAGAGAACTTCTAGAGGTTCAAGCCAGACTCAGAAGAGGATGTGGAATGAGGGATATCACTGCTGACATCAGATGGATCTTGGCTGAAAGTAGAGAACACCAGAAAGATGTTTACCTGTGCTTTATTGACTACACAAGGCTTTCAATTTGGATCATGATAAGCTATGAATCATGACAAGACAACATCACGAAGAATGAGTATTCCAGAACACTTAATTGTGCTAATGAGGAACCTGTTCATTGACCAAGAGGCAGTTGTTTGAACAAAACATGGAAACACCAAATGGTTTAAAATTAAGAAAGGTGTGCGACAAGGTTGTATGCTTTCACCATACTTATCCAATCTGTATGCTAAGCAAATAATCTGAGGAACTGGATTAAATGAAGAAAAATGTGGCTTCAGGATTGGAAGAAGACTCACTAACAATTTAACAATATGCAGATGATACAACTTGCTTCGTGAAAGCAAAGAGGACTTAAAATACTTACTGATGAAGATCAAAGAGCACAGTCTTTCATATGGATTACAACTCAATGTAAAGAAAACAAAATTCCTCAACACTGGACCAATTAACAACATCCATATAAATGGATAAAAGATCGAAATTGTCAAAGAGTTCATTTTTCTTGGATCAACAATCAACATTCATGGAAGCAGCAATCAATAAATCAAATGGTGTATTGCATTGGACAAATCTTCTGCTCAAGACTTCTTTAAAGTTTTGAATATCAAAGATGACAGTTTGAGGACAAAGGTACACCTGACCCAAGCCATGCATGGTATTTTCAATAACCTCAAAAACAGGCAAAAGTTGGACAGTGAATAAGGAAGACCATAGAAGATTTGATGCATTTGAGTTATGGTATTGCAGGTGAATATTGAAAGTACCATGGCCTGCCAAAAGAACCAAGCACATCTGTGTTGGAAAAATACAGCCAGAATGCTCTTTGGAAGCCAGGCTGACCAGACTTCGTCTCTCAAATTTCAGACATACTGTCAGGAGGGACCAGTCCCTGGAGAAAGATATCATGCTTGGAAAAGTGGAGAGTCAGAGAAAAGAGGAAGACACCCCCACACCCCAGTGACATGGATTTTCATAGTGGAAGCAGAAATGGGCTCAGGCAGATCAGTAATTATGAGGTTGGCCCAGGATCAGGCAGTGTTTGATTCTGTTGTACATAGGGTAGCTTTGAGTTGGACTTAATAGCACCTGTTGTTGTTGTTAAGTGCTGTCGAGTCGGTTCCGACCCATAGCGACCCTGTATAGGGTTTCCGAGGGTGTAAATCTTTACGGGAGTAGAAAGCCTCATCTTTCTCCCGCAGAGCAGCTGGTAGTTTCGAACCGCTGACCTTAAGGTTCGCAGCCCGATTCGTAACCACTACGCTACCAGAGCTCCTTGCAACAACAATTGCCAACAAAGTCAAGTGACACAGGTCAAGACAGAGAAGAACTGAAATTCTTTTATTTTGGCAAATCAGAGGCAATAGACACCTTAGCAAGAGCAGTATCAGCGGTACCATGAAAACTGAGGAGTCAGTACCTTTTTGTTTTTTTTCTCCAAGGTCCTCATATTACGGCCAACTCAAAGTGCCACCAGCTAAATCAAAGTTTCTCATGGTCCAAGCATTTAACTTCCTATGAAAACTCTTAGGTGAATCAGAGGATATATTACACAATCCTACCAAAAATAGGATTCTATGAAGAAAATTGAATATATGCATAAAACTAAGAAATAATATAGAATAAGACTTTTTAAAACATGTAGCTACAATGAATTTTCTAAAATTAATCTAAAATAAAGTGGATTTTCCATATAAATATTGGATGATGTCACTTATATGAAATACATAAAATAAGCTAATGTAAAGTTGATGGGAAAAAAACACTTGGCTTACCAGTACTTACAAAAGTACCTCCCTCAGGGAAGAAGAGGTTGGCAAACACACTAGAACATGCCTGTTATTTGTGTTAAAACAAAGTAGTTCCCAGGGAAAAGAGGAAGGAAGGGGAGAAGATGAATCATTATTTGAGAATCAGAGTTTCTCCTTATGATGATGAAAACTTTGGCAACATTTTTTGGTGACAGGTGCGCTTTATGTAATTAATATCATTCAATTGTGTACATGAAAAACATTGGACAGACACAAGTTATGGCAAATATACTTTTACAACAATAAAAGGTGAAAACAATAAAGGAGAATGTTCAATTCCCTTTAGGTCTGCATTGACCATGGTTTTCCCGAGTTCTGAGCTGGGTTCTATGAAGAAAAACGTGGCGTCAGGATTGGAGGAAGACTCATTAACAACCTGCGATACAACCTTGCTTGCTGAAAGCAAAGAGGACTTGAAATATTTACTTATGAAGATCAAAGAGCACAGCCTTCGGTATGGATTGCATCTCAATGTCAGGAAAACAAAAACCCTCACCACTGGACCAATGAACAACATTCTTATCAATGGAGAAAAGATTTAAGTTGTCAAGGACTTCATTCTTCTTGGATCAACTATCAACACTCGCGGAAGCAGCAGTCAAGAGATCAGACGAAGTATTATATTGGGCAAATTTGCTGCACAGGAACTTTTTAAAGTATTGAAGAGCAGAGATGTCAGTTTGAGGACTAAGGTGAGCATGACCCAAGCCATGGTATTTTCAATAGTCTCATATGGATGTGAAAGCTGGACAGTGAATAAGGAAGATCGTAGAAGAATTGATGCCTTTGAGTTGTGGTGTTGGAGGAGAATACTGAAAGTGCCATGGACTGCCAAAAGAACCAATAGAACTGTTTTGGAAGAAGTGCAGCCAGACTGCTCCTTGGAGGCCAGGATGGCTAAGCTTCGTCTCTCATACTTTGGACATATTGTCTGGAGGGAACAGTCGTTGGAGAAGGATGTCATGCTGGGTAAGGTGGAGGGTCAGAGAAAAAGGGGAAGACCCCTAACGAGATGGATTGGCCAGGTGGCATCATTGATGGTGTCAAGTGTGGCAGCGGTAGTGAGGTTGGCCCAGGCTCGGACATTGTTTCGTTCTGCTGTGCATGGGGTCTCTATGGGTCGGTTCCGACTCGATGGCACCTGACAACAACAGCAACAAGACCTGATGAACTTTGTTTGGTCCTTTGGGAGACTACCCAAAGATGAGACCCAGCTTTTCTTTAAAAGGGCTCTATCTCTTCAACGAGAGACTTGGCCACTTTCAACTGGGAGAAAGCCCATACGTATTCTTAGCTCTGGGTCCTTTTACCTTGCGGCAAAGCAGAAACAAGGAAATCAGAGTTTGTAAAGCATTTGATCATATTCTCCCCATTAGTCATTTCTCTACCCGCTAGTCCCTAAATTTCTTCTATTATTTTTATTATTGTTGTTGTTAGGTGCTGCTGAGTCAGTTCTGACTTATAGCAACCCAATGCACAACAAAGTTTGGAGTCCTGGTGTCCACAAGGTCATTTGAATCAAAAAATCTGTTCAAACTCAACAGCGGCTTCTTGGAAACCCTACATACAGGGCCACTATGAGTGGGAACTGACTCGGTGGCACTTAACAACAACAATATGCACAACAGAACAAAATACTGCCCAGTCCAGCACCATCCGCACAATTGCTGTTACATATGAGCTCATTACTGCTGCCACTGTGTCAGTCCGTCTTGTTAGGGGTCTTCCTCTTTTTCCCTTGCCCTTCTCCACAGACTGGTCCCTCCTGATAACATTGCCAAAGTATGAGAGATAAAGTCCAGCTATAAAAACAACAACAACATCATAGCTTCTAAGGAGCATTCTGAATCGAATTCTTCCAACACAGATTTATTTATTTTGACAGTCCATCGTACTTTTAATATTCTTCTCCAACACCATAACTCGAATGCATCGGTTCTTCTCCAGTCTTCCTTATTCATTATCCAACTTTCATATGCATATGAGGTTACTGAAAATACCATGGCTTGGGTCAGAACACTTTATAAACAGGTATTATACATCAGATTTACTTAAGGCAATATGCTGATTGATTTCTTAAATGCTGCTTCCATAAGTGTTGATGGTTAATCCAAGCAAAATGAAGTTTTTGACAACGTCAGTCTTTTCTTCATTTATCATGATGTTGTTTATTGCTTCAATGGTGAGGATTTTTGTTTTCTTTACTTTGAGGTGCAATCTATACCGTAAGGCTGTGGTCTTTGATATTCATCAGTAAGTATTTTAAGACCTCTTCGCTTTCAGTAAAAAAGATTGTATCTTCTGAATATTGCAGATTGTTAATGAGTCTTCATCCAATCCTTACACCACATCCTTCTTTATATAATCCAGTTACGCAGATTATTTGTTCAGCATACAGACTTAATAAACACGGTGAAAGAATACAACCCTGGCACACACCTTTCCTGATTTTAAACCATTCTGTATTTCTACTCCCCAAAATCAGGGACTTAAATTTTTCCTTACAATCACTATTTTGATGATAAGGACCCCTAGAAATTAATTTGTATTGTTTTTGCTTAATGTTAAAATTATCCTGTATGGGCTCATTATTACATATAATGGTCTCAGAGATATTGCAGATTTGGTTCCAGACAATAGCGCTAAAGAGAGTCACACATTTTTGTTTGTTTGTTTGTTTCCCTGCACATATAAAAACTGTTTATAACATACTATTGTCTATTAAGCATGTAATTTACTATTGTTGGTTAGTACTGTCAAGTTGATTCTGACTCATAGCAACCCTGTTTAGGGGTTTGAAGAGCAACTGATGTGTTTGAACTGCCAACCTTGATTTTTACAATACAATGCTGATCCTACAGCACCACACCAGGGGTCCTAAATATGCAATAGCATTATGAAAAGTTTAAAATAGTGGTGAGAATTACCAAAATGTACACACGATGTTGAAAAAATCATGCCAATTTTTTACTTGCTTGATGCAGTTTCCACAAACTTTCAATTTGCAAAAAACACAATATCTGCAAAACACAATAAGATGAGGTAAAATCAAATGAGGTATGCCTGTATACAGTGTTTTTTACAACAGAGAAAATATCTTGCACTGCCACTCTAACAAAACTTTCAGGTTATATTCATTTCAACAAATAAATTGGAATGGCTTTTGGCTAGGTGTAACCAGGGACTATATTTTAGACAAGATCGAGTTTCTCCTCTGCTGCTCTTTAAATGAAGCACTCACTGATTTTCTTCTGCTTCTAATGTATACTCACCTGTGTGATAACAGCTTTGCTTTCAATTCCAAACCAAGAATTAACTGTCCTAAAAGTTATGAAAGGTTTCAAAATCCAAGTGTTGAAATCCTAATAATGAAATTTCAGAGACTTGGACAAAAGAATGTGATTTGGGAGAAAGGAATAGTGTTCATTGCCTGTGGATCAATCTCTATGTGCACATTGATCTATCAGGACATGTGTTAAACTGGTCTGTCACGTAGGCTGAGAGTACCATACAAAGGCTGAAATGGGGACCACCCAAGCACCTCCCGGACACGTTGCTATCCTTCCCTATTCAGGATACTATACTTTCCGTGCCATGCAAAATGTGCCCTGAGTGTCAGGCAAACTCCTTTTGTAACTAGTCAATCCATTTCTTGGCAATCAGAAAGCAAGCTGTTGAGTCTGCCAGCCTCGTCCACCTGTCATGTGTCTCGCTCCCCAAACAGCTGGTGAAAACCAATATCACGTTGAGTGCCAGATCCTGCTGTGGAGGTGGACTTGGCTGGGGAAAATTAAACACACACATGTTCATTCAAGCTTCTTCTAATTTTGCAAACACATTGTGACAAGTTGTGCACCATTCTGAGGGAAACTCAGTAAGCCTTTGGTTTTGATTATTGAAATACCTCCAGGAAGAAGAAGCTATTTTTGAGCCACATGCAGTATCTGACACTAGATTTTGTGGGGAGCCTCGTGAACCTCAATATAACGTCTGTGCGCTAAACTTCAACATACCCTGAACTGAATTCCATGCCTGGGTTAGGCTAACCCTCCTAGCAGCAGGGAACCCTAAAAGGGAAACTTTTCCCAGGCAGAACCCAGCAGGGATATGATTTTCCCAGGCAGAAGTTGGAAAAAAAGATGTTTTTTCCCCTCATTTCTGACTCCATTTATCTGTAAGCCAACTATTTGACATGTTGCATTCCTCTGTTATAAATAAATCCAACGATGTGAGTCTTCCAGGTTATAATTTTACTGTCAAATATCAGGTGTCATAATCAGTATCTTGATAAAATAAATGTAAGACTCTAGAGCTATTTGGGACCATCTGTCAAAGGAGTTGGCCTGTCCTTGATGAACAGCCTGGCAAGACTAGTGCAGCCACTTTAAAAAGCAAATAACTATTAAACTCAACAACAGACTTTTTGTTTATTTTTCATAATTTTAAGTACTGCTACAAGGAAAAGAAAAAATGGCAAAGGGTAGTTACATGGAAGTTTAGTTGCTTACTATGCAGAAGTGTTCCACCACTTACTGGTAAAAATGATAAGTATGTTGTGTCTCCAACACACCCCTCCTGCACCCACCACCACTCTCCCTACTCCTGAGGCTGACTGTGTAGGATCTGTATCCTGGAGTGTCCAGGTGGCACAGTTAAGCACCTGGTTACTAGCTGAAAGTTTGGAGGTTTTAATCCACCTACAGATACCTGAGAATAAAGGGGAGGTGGTCTAGTTCTGAGAGATCACAGCCATTAAAACTCAATGGTGCACACTTTTAAATCTGACCTAGATGGGGTCAACAGAAGTCAGAATGGTCTCAATGGCAACTCATAAAATTGGTCTTTATCCAATTTTATTTATTTTAGCAAACCTGAAAGACCATTTACACATAAATATAAAGTTAAGTCAATGTGAACCCTATTTCTATTGTGTTCTAAGCTTTATCTCTAATTGTGGGGGTATGGAGAGGAAGACCTTGTTTCTTTTATCTCTGATTACTTACTCTTTGTCATATGGAAGAAAGTTCAAAATTCTTAACATTCACTCAACAAATATTTGAATAACTAACATTTTTATATAGTAAGTATAACACTAGCTGTAAGATAAGCACGGGACTGCAAACCAATAGGTCAATGGTTCAAACCCACCAGCTGCTCCTCAGTAACCCTGACTTGATGGCACTTAGCAGCAACAAAACTATTAAGGAGGAATCCTGGTGTGGCACGACAGGATAATCACTGGACTACTAACCAGAAAGTTGGAGACTCAAGTCCACCAGCAGCTTCACGAAAACCCTATACAGGGTTGCAATGAGTTGGAACTGGCTCCATGGCACTTAACAACAACAGAAATAATATAGAAGAAAGAGTAAAGCATCTATCCCAAAGGGCATAGTTGTTGTTGTTAGTGCCATCGAATCAGTTCTGACTCCTATCAACCTTGTATGGGGGTTCTGAAGCTGTAAATCTCTGTGGGAGCTGTGAAGTGGCTGGTAGGCTCCAACCTCCAAACTTGTGTTCAGTGCTTATCCTATGGATCCACCACACTCCTCAATGTTGAACCATCCTTGCATGCCTGATATGAATCCCACTTGATCGTGATCTATTATCTTTTTGATGTGTTGCTAGAGTCTGTTGGTTAGTATTTTGTTGAGAATTTTTGCATCTATGTTCATGAGGGATATTGATCTATAGTTTTCTTTCTTAGTGGCGTCCTTCCCTGGTTTTGGTATGAGGGTTGTGCTTGCTTCATAAAATGTATTAGGAAGTTTTCCATCCTCCTGTATATTTTAGAATAATTTGAGTAGAATTGGTGACAGCTCTTC